>NW_020655294.1:535312-566435 GCF_003589595.1 Hyposmocoma kahamanoa
GACACTTTTTAGCGCGGACCCGACGTCCATATAATTGTAAGTCAATGATATATTGGTAAAAATTTTGAAATGTGCATAATCGAATCTTGTAGATAATTAAATTATTAATAAATAGCTCCTGCTTTTTTTAAACAGTTTCCTAAATATAGTTATTTTTGGTACAAGTGCGGAAAGTTACTCATTATTCACGAGTCTCGAGGCTTCTTGGCCCGAGCCAGAGGCGAGGGTCAAGACTCGAGACAAGTGAAAATTACAAATCCGCACGTGTATCAAACGACTTTTTTAATACATTTGCGAAAAAACTACATTGAAAGTAAAATAAAACAGTATTTAAAAAAACATTTTATTTCTTTGTCTATTAAAAATTCAGAGTACGATAGCAACTGTTGCCAGTATACTCTCGCGTAGTACTCGCCTCCGGTCATTGTTAACACTCAATCAGCCATCTTTATGGAAAATATTTTGGTATTTTTAAATGTAACCCTTTGTTTTATAAAACACTTATGCAATTTAAACAAATAAGATGTTTGTAAGTAAATATAAGTTTTAATGACGAATGACTTACGTCACAAAGCACATAAATATTAAATAAATATACAACCTCTTTAGTTCTATATTTAAGGGTCGTATTCTAGAACTCTACTCAATGCTCAAGTCAGGATTGCACTGGAAACACAAGCACTGGAAATACGACCCAAATGGCAGGGACTTGAGTATGATTTCGAGTGCTTTAAACCATACTCAAATCCTGACTTGAGCATTGAGTAGATTTCTAGAATACGACCCTAAGACTTGAAACAACAGTAAATACAAAAAATGGAAAAGTAAAAAGCTCTAGGGCGAAAAATCCAATTGTCGGCACGATTTGTAGTACGAAAAATACTACGTTTTGAGGAATTGTATTAATTTATTTTTTTAAATTTTTTATTGAATGTCAGAATGTTTCGCCACCATATAATATGGTAGTACGTCATAATTTTGTTTTCATATGAAAATGTATGCTTGTTTGTGTACAAACATTAATTAACTAAAATATTAATGTGATGAGGTAATTGCACTGAAAATCAGAGCTGTAAACATGTTACATTTTCCAGTAATTACTGAGTTAATGACCCTTTTGTCACCGCAGCTGACACATCACAAAGTATCTTTATACTTAGTGTCCTTGTTTCTGTGGATAATTTGAGTTTTCATTTAATTTTACCCTTGTTTTACTTGTGATTTTCTTTTGTAATTATTTGTTTGTGTTTAAATTTTTTGGTCATGGGTCTTTAATTTATTATCTCTTGTTTTATTTATTTTTTCATTTCTCACATCGAATTTTTTTTTGTTGTTCTAGATATTAATGCGAAGATCGAATACAAAGAAACTTTTGTTCTGTGGTCAAGCAGGAATGTGAGCATTACTACATTCCAGTTTCGAAGGTGCTGTGAAATTGCAGGTACCCGTCAACTTATGTCACAGGGTGACGGACACGGTGGCAGTGCCCCTCAGGTTCATTGCGATTTAAGGCTCTGGTACTGCAACTCACTCGTCGCTTGGTATTATAAAAAAAGAATTGGAAGAATTTAAAAGATTTCATTATAACAATTTTTCTGAACAACGACTTTCATGTTGAATTTAAAACAAATTGTATTTGATTATTAATACAAAGGTCGAACATACAGAAAAAAATCCTTCGACCCGGTGCGACTTGAAACCAGGACTATGCTGCACCGTAGCATTGCTCTTGCCAGCTGCAATGTAAAGGTCAGTGGAGACGAAATCCAGTCTTGTCGAGGTTAGTCGTTTGATTTTGTCACTTATCCGCTCACGCGATGCGCTCCTCCTACCGCAAAATGGCGGCTATTTGGTTTCGCAAATTAGAAAAGCATTCAGTTTAAATACAAGTTTTTATAAATAAAAATTATTAATCTGCATTGCTAAATAAATACCCTCCGTACTACCAACAAAAACACCTCAAATAAAATACAGTAATACACCGCAAATCCTGCACTTAAAAAGCACTAATGAAATTTTTGGTGTACTTGGATAAATATGATAATATTTCGTTTGAGTGGTTCTAACGTTTACCATGAAAGTACTCCTTAAAGTATAGTTTATAAACATTTATATTCAGGGTAAACTTAAAAAACGCTACTTACGGTATGTTTTCAATAAATAAACACCGAAATCACCAGCCCAAACAATAACATACACGGTTGTCGTGACGTATTTTTGAAGTTGTTTATTTTTTTAAATGACAGACCCAGGCATTAAAAACTTCATGGTTTGCTAGAGTAGTTACCGAAATAGCAATTAATATTAGTTCTTTTACCTGTTATAACTTCGATATCCGATAAATCGGTATAAAATCATCACCGGCACCTCTAGGTGTGGTATGCGTCTACGGCTGCATGTATTGCGTGAGGGGTTAAGGCAGTCTCCGATTGAAGCGATGCCAATCTTGTTAAATTTAATGCTATCAAAACACAGGCGTGTCTTTTCTCCACTAAACGGAGTCCCTTTTACCTGACTCCAACTTTTCGTGATTTATCCACACCGATAGTCGACCGTCTTCACCTACTTGGAATGGACCTGTCGTCCAATCTGAACTTTGGCAGAGACATTGAATCCATGGCCAAAAATGCAACCAGGAAGCTTGGCATCTTTTCCAAGGTGAGGCGTTACTTCACACCGGGACAGTTGCTTTAGTTGTACCAAGCACAAATCCGGTCGTGTATGGAGTACCGCTGCCATTTATGGGATGGCTCTGCTAAATACCAACTGACCACATTGGATTCAAATGCGTGTCTACGCGTGCTAATAGGCTTATAAGTGAGCCTTGAATACCGGCGTAGAGTTGCCAGTTTATCGATATTCTACAGGATGTATCACAGAGAGTATGCGATGGAATTGCATAATTTGATTCCGCTTTCCCCTTTCCATCATCACGGGACAAGACGTGAGCTGGGGTTCCATCCCTATGTTGTGGATATTCCCCAAATTCACATGAAGCGTTTCGCTTCTATATTTGTATGGCGAGCTGTTAGGGAGTGGAATTCCCTGCCTGCAGACTTGTTCCCCGAACGCTATAATTTGGACCTTTTCAAGGCGAGATTGAATAGGCATTATTTATGTGTACATGCTACATCCTCGACCTCATCGTCACTTTCCATCAGGTGAGATGGAGGTCAAATGCGCACATATTTTTTATATAAACAAAAAACTGGCCCACAGGACAACTTACCTGGTAACTTGTCCAACCATTTATTCAATTTTTGACATATACATGCTTCCATAGTTACGTAATTATTGACATACAACCAATGATACAAAAATGCAATACCTCCTGGATTCTTTTATGTTTTAATTTCATTGAAACGACGTGCTCTTTAGCTCCGATATTTATCGACCCAACTAAGATTATTCAAGTTAATAAATTTTAAAAAGTTAATAAATTTCTAATAAATTATCAATGATTATAATAAATTCTTATTGTATATTATAATGCAATCGTCGGATTCTTCACCACATGAACGGGAAACATTACTTGAAATCTCATTAACATTAATTATTAATTCTTGAGTACACAAATTATCAAACACAACATCACGATCCGAATCAGACAATATCTTCTTATTTGAACCTGTTAAACGGTTGGACGGAGTATATATGTTTTTTGATGCAGGCCTTTGTATGTACTGGCTTTCAGCATTCGCCGCCGCTAGTAATATCTAGAGAGAGATTATTGAAAAACCTCTGTTCAATCAATACATTAATAATTAAAAAATTATAACAACAGTGATTTCACAAAAAATATCTCAACATAAAATTATGTTTTACAGGCTAGTAAGTAACTGCCATATCCCGTATTAACCAGCCATCGTATATAGCTAATATCACTATACAGTTAACAGTAAACTTGAAAAGCGCCAGAAAGCGCCAGAAAGCGTTTGTACAAATCTTTATATTCATGTAATAGCCAGGGTTTCAATGGCGGCACCATTACATCCGGGTTTATGGCTTCATTTTTGGTCGAAAAACTATTGCAGCAAATTTTTGATAATTCCTTTACTCCGACTGTTGTATTATGTCTTGTATTATAACTTGGTAAAGAATCAAAAATAAGATTTTAGTAAATGGAATTTGGTACAGCTCCGACTGTTGTGGCGGTCGAGCTGGGAGTGACCGTGGTACGAAAACAAAATGAGAAAGTGAAGGAAGATGGAACAATTCAAATTTAAAATTTAAATACATGTAAAATAAAAAAATTATAGGATACAAGCGGAGAGAGGCGATACAAAGAGGTGAGATGACTGTGATAGGAGGTCACACCGTCACAATCTAGTCAGCATTCTACCGAGTTATAAAACAGTAGATGGAGCAAATATCAAACCAATTTACGAGATTAGTTCGGGTTGATTTTGTAAGTTGCAACTCAGTTTTCAATTAATTTCTCGGGTTTGAAAATATTTCGCGTTTACAAAAGTGGCTTTATTAAGGGTGATTAAGATTTTGAATGCATTTTCAACCGCCGTTGACTCAGTGGCAATGGATCTCCTTCTGAAAGAGTTCATTCAGGACAGAGTAGAATAGAATGGAATAGATAGTTATTGCAACGCCACAACACATAGATAAAAAAAAACAAAAATTTATAACACAGTCAAACAAAACAAAATAAAAAGAATTATTAAACAAATTAAAAAACAACAACATAAAATAAGATAAATCAAACAAAAAGCAAAAAACAAAATATAACGACTACAAATTTTGTACTGTCATATGCAATGGCATAAGGACTTCAGCATAAGCCACAGCCATAACTGACTGTGGCGCTGGTTTTCAATGAGTGACCGACGTGTGTGTCGCGAAATAAAAGAACTTAAATTAAACTACTTAAATATGTATGCGTTCTATGTCATACGCCAGCACATCAAGCTACACATTGACGCATCTTGTTACGTTGCACTGGAGGCGATTTTCGAACAAAAATGTGTAGTCTGATGTGCCGTTGTCCGTACATTATATTACTCCTGTGTGTTATATTATAGATCGTACAGTACAGCCTTACCTATTTCTAATCCTTCGGCATTTAATTATGCCGCTGTGTCCTTAAACTTGCCAAGGTATCCCTTAGTACGACTGTATCGTGCGGCGTCGACGCGATTATGTTACTATGGAGCCTCTTCTACGGGCACCGCGTGATTAGAATGTCACAAGAAGAGCGAGCGAAGAAGCAACAAGAGCAAGAAGAACGAACGATTCGGTCACTTGCCTGCAAACTGCCTCCGTGGCCGAACGGTTACCATGCCGGACTGCCACGCAGAGGTCCCAGGTTCGATTCCCGGGCCGGGAGAAATAGTTGTATGGCCTACAATTATTTCTCTCGTGAGTTTGGGTGTAATTTGTGGTTGTCTATGTGTGTGTCCATGGCACCCGCGACACAGGGTTTCCCTAGTGCGGGGCTATGTTGAGTGTGTGCGTTATTATAGTGTGTGCGTTGTTACTTAATACTAGATATACCCAATACTTTCTTTTCTATTCCTTTTTTATTAACAACCACTGTAAACTAAGCATTTTTCGTCGACTTCCATTTCCAAATTGATGCACTGTTGGGCACTGTTTGTCCTTGTTCATACGCCATAGACCATCACCCTGGCTCTGAGCGTTATAGGAACTTTATCGTTTTATCATGTGACGGTGTGACCTCCTTTTACCGTCATCTCACCTCTTTGTATCTCTCTATTGCCTCTCTCCGCTTGTATCCTATCATTTTTTATTTTACATGTATTTAAATTTTAAATTTGAATTGTTCCATCTTCCTTCACTTTCTCATTTTGTTTTCGTACCACGGTCACTCCCAGCTCGACCGCCACAACAGTCAGAGCTGTTAATAAGCTAATCATGTGTAACAATTTATAAGTCTACAGCCTTCGTGTACCTAAATCTGTGATTCAGTTACTCGGCCCATTTATGGGTAAGTGCCTTAATAATAAAGTGTAGGGAGTATTTTATACTGTTATACCTGTTTTTTTACATTTACCTTTATATTGTTACAGCGTTTCTTTAAAGTTTGCTTCTTTAATAAATTTTGTGGACCGGAAGTTTCCCATTTCATTGCCGTGAACCTGTTCACGGCTAGTTAGGGTTACAACCCTTTCAACCATAAGTACAGTATACCCTTCACTGTCACTCGTTATTGCCACTAAATCCTCACAAACCTAGAAGTAATTCGTAGTCATACATATTTGCCACAATAAGGATTCGAACACCTATAACTTATTTGAGAAGCAACTATTCTTTGACTACCACCACTCTCGTTGTTTCTTAAATCGTAAAAATAAAAAACCTAAAACAACGTCGCCACTTTGCATTTGAGAGGCTCTTGCTGCTCTCGCTCTTCTCGGCGGAGTCAAGTCATTCCTTCCTGTACGTAATTTTCTCTTTGTCATCCTACGTGGCTTGTTTTATTTTGATTTCGTTACAGCGTGAACCATTAACTCAAGAAGACTGCTAATCGCGATACAAGACAGCGTAGTCGGGTATTTAGTACCTATTGGTACAACAGATGTCGCGACGAGGACCAAATAGCTAGTTTTGTAACGAATTTATTTTATATTGACGATCTACAATTTATCAAAGCCACTCTAATTTCTAGTGATAACAAACAAAACAAATAGATGGCGCTTATTGCACAGATTTTTATGGATAGTGCCGGTATTCTTTTATTTTGTTTAGAATTAGCGCCATCTACCCATATTAGCAAGCGTTAATTTTATAAATTAGTTTGTTACACGCAATGCCATCTGCTGATATGCATATTTGTTAAAGTAGGTCATATTCAACATTTGAACAATATTACAAAGAAAACAACGTATGTGTACTGTGCTGTAAATTCTTTTACGGAATAAACATTTCTTTCTTTGAAATAAATTTAAATATTCTCCGTTAGCTTGATCGTTCAGATCGTTTTATCTCTATCACACTTATAATAACCAATTTAGATGTAATAGAACAAGTACTGTAATAGAATAAATTTTGAGCAGAAAGAAAACAAGAATATGGATTTCTGCCACGAGGCGGATGAAACTCCAGGGGGCCTACAATCTTATTTCAATGTCACTAAGCTTATTATAATATTACCTATATTCGTACTATGACAAACCGTCAACAAAGTAATGTGTTATTGCTAAAGTGATTGAAAGAACGAATGATTTCCCAATATTGTCTATACCTGACTAAAAATCGGAAAGAAATAACGCTATATGAACATATAATGCCGTCTCTTTCTTTTTTGATGCTCTGAATCGTCTTATCGTTATTTATTGTTTAAGTACTTAATGTTATTTACATTTAGAGAATTTTAACTGTTAAAAAAAAGAAAAATATGTAATAATAAAATCTACTGAAATAACGTTGTTTTCAATTGTTTTCCCGCATTTTCATGAAGAAAAATAAATAAAACAAGCTGAGTCTTGATAGTCATGTTGTGAATTAGAAATTATAGTCTAGTATCAACTGTTAGTGTCGCCAATATAGATGTCGTTGTCATAATTTTACGAAATAAACATCGTGTACGTTTATTTAACAAGAAATTATTTCCTATGCACTATTAAATAAAATATAAACAAAATATTGAAGAGATTTATGTAAATAAATAAGTTCAACTTGACTGTTAATCATTACAAATCAATATTTAGATCAGAGAATCAATAATAAGAACAATAATTACATTAATGTTAATGTCGCGTCACAGTACAAACTAAGTGAATGAATAGTCACAAAGTACTAATGGGCGTACGAAGTTCCATATTGGGTAGCCACAGACCATACCCAGATGACGTAAAAATCGTTGGAGCCTTGAAAGTTCAGAACCATTCAGTTCTATAATGCTGTTGACCTTCACTCTAAACTGTAATTAGTGGTAATCACAATAGATCAGTTAATGGCAGTGATGAGGGGCCGCATACGTCCCGAATGAAGCCACTCTAATAACAATAAATACATCAAATCTCTTAGTTTAATTTATAGTTTTGTTATTAAATTCAGACACCAGTTCTTTTTAGTTAATATAATACTATTATAATTATTAATACAAAGATCGAACACTCAGAAAAAACACTCAGAAAAAATTCCTTCCTTCTTTTCCTTTTGTACTTGGTCTTTCAACGACTTTTTAGTCGTAGCGCCATCTATGAGAAATCTATGACAGATTTATCACCCAGTTAGTACCTTTACAGCTACCAGTCCTGGCGAGAGATGTCTACATGAGAGATAAAATAATTGAATATCAATTCAATAAAAATTTAATTAATAATACTATTATTTACGCAATTTTATTGGGAGTATTGTTATTATTTTATATATATCGACTCATCCGTAGAACAAAGATCTATGTGCAGGACTACTTGTTTTCAGGACATACCTAGTACATTTCATTCGAACGAATTCTTCGCTGTGGATGTCAGATCGACCGTTGTACGATTTTATATTTTTAAACTAAAACTAAATAAGATATATAAATTTTTAAAACACTTTTACGTAGGTCTTAGTGTGAATAACGAAATTATTCTCGTAACGTACTTATTCTCCTTTTGCTAATAATCACATCGGACTTTGTTCTTCGGATGAGTCGATATCTACTATAGACTCACGCTCTAAACATCTTTTTTTAATCTATTTTGAAAAGGCCTGGAAACTGAAAAGATTACAAAGTAATTACATGGTTTCTCAGTTGAGTATACAGCATTTTGGTTCTCTGAGAAGAAAAAGGACAATCTAGGTCGAGTCTTTTTTATTACACCAATTTGGCCAAGCTGTAGGTATCAAGTTACATAATAGCTAAACAAAAAGATACGAACACGCCATCTGTCAGGTTTACGTCAATCAATAAATCAGCCGATCAGCCACATATACCAGGCTTTTGCGGCAAACATTACAACTATACGAAGAAGACATATAATATAACATAGAAGAAATATAATAGAAAAAATATAGGAAAAAGCAACTAAAGTTTCATAAAGCTTCTTAGGTTAACTCCTCAGTGGAAACCGCCAAGGACTTAATTTAAACCAATTGGATGGGAGTTATAACTATAGCCATAAATAGCATTAATAACCCGTTATCCCCTATCAAAATTGCAGTCCGCCAAAATTGACCGTGAGTGTGCTATTCGATGGTATGAAATTGGAAACTAGTTGATAGTGTTTTTTCGATATCGATACTTTAAATGTCGATTCTTTAGATACAATAAAAGTAGCAGAAACATCGCTTGTGAAAGAGTTTGTCCAGGGAAGTACTGCCACTATACCTATATCTGACAGCAAGTAACGTGAGCATTACTGCATTTAGGTTTTTAAAGGTAGTGAGTTATGAGTCTGTGGCTGTGCTTGTCAGGATTATGCAACTGTTATAGGTCCGTCCCGTCACTTGATATCAAAAGAAGTGGATTTTCCATAATCGTTTTTTTACGGCATATGACGGGACGAAAAAGTAGTGGGCCTGCTGGTAGGCGACACACCTATCCATAACAGTTGCAGTGCCACTTAGAGCTTTAAAACGTAAGGTTCGGAGGGGCACTACCACTGCACCCGTCACCCTGAGACATAAGTGAATAGGTGCCTGTTATTTCACCAGCACCTCTACACTTCAAAATCGGAACACAGTAATGCTGACATTACTGCTTGGCGGCAGAAATATGTAAGGTGGCAGTACTTCCCTGGACGAACTCTTTCGGCCCGAGAATAATTTATTTCCAACTGACAGACATCCAAAAGCCATCTTATCAAAATCGCGTTCGTTCATAAAACATTGACCATCACCTTTCCCTCCTTATTTCCATATAGCAACCCGGCCATCAACCATCATGTCATAGGACGACGTCAGAATCAAATTACACCAGCGCTGTCCTCCCTGTGACTTTATACATTTGTAAACGAAGAAAATATGACCGAACTAGTTAATGCGAATCGTAGATAGCTTCGTTTCTCAAATAATTAATAATAACGCACACACTCAACATCGCCAGGGAAACTCTGTGTCGCGGATGCCATAGACCCACACATAGACGACCACAAATTACAACGAAACCCACGAGAGAAATAACTACTGTTCGGCGGCAGACATAGGTAAAGTAGCAATACTTCCCTGGACGACCTCTTTAACAAGGAGTTGTATGTCTACTTGAATCGATCTTTAAATTTTATCTTCAAGTGAAAGGGTTTGCGTTACGGTAAAAATTAATAATTAGTAACCAAAATCGTGGACAAATTAGTCAAGAGGACTGCTAGTCTCCATATTACTGATTGTAAAAGGTAAAAATCCCGTTTTACATCTAGATAGCGCTGATCGGTAGTTATCGGTTTGTATTATTTAAATGACCGTGGATACCAATTAATTCCTTTTTAATATGAAATATAAGAAGTCAGTCTTTTTTCCTTGTAATATTATTCAAATGTTAATCATGAGCCAAATTTGTTTTCTGAACTTTGATAAATATGCGTGTCACTAAATGGCATTGTGTGTAACAAACTAATTTATAAATCAACTCTCGGGTATCATAAAAATCTGTGCAGTAAGCGCCATCTAGTTCATTTGTTTGTTATCACTAGTAATTTGTCAATGTAAAACGAATTAGTTACAAATATTTGCTACTCGTCGCTACATCTGGTGTACCAATAGGTACTAAATACTCGTCTACGGTCTTGAGTCCATCATCGTCATCATCATATCAGCCTGAAGACGTCCATTGATGAAGATAGGCCTTCCTCAAAGATTTCCAGTCTAGCCCATCGAATGCGACGTGCATCCATCGGTTACCCGCCGCTCTTACCAGGTCATCCGTCCATCTAGTAGGAGGTCGTCCCACTGAATGCCTTTCGGTTCATAGTATCCATTCGAGAACCTTTCTGCCATTTCAACTTGCTAATTCTTTTAGGCTATATCGGTGACTTTCGTTCTTCTACGGATCTTCTCATTTCTGATTGATCGAATCGAAACGTAGAGAAATGCCGAGCTTTGCTCTCTCCATATCTCGTTGAGTGACTCTGAGCTTTTTTATGAGGCCCGTTAGTTAGTGACCACCTCTTAGAGACGCAAGTCATCCCTGGCAACGCGAACTGCTCGTACACTTTTGTCTTCAAGGACTGCGGTATTGCTGACGAGAAGACGTCCCTGTGCTTCCCGAAAGCTGCTCAACCGAGTCTTATTCGACGATTGACCTCCTTCTTGAAGTTGGCTCTGCCTAATTGGACAGTTTGTCCGAGGTAGACATAGACCATTCTGAAAAACAACTGAAGCATTCTGTTAACAAGGCTATTGTAGCTGAGGTCAGCTTTTAAGTTGTGATAATAAGTTTTTTTAATGGGTAACAATAAATAATAATAATAATAATAACGCACACACTCAACATAGCCCCGCACTAGGGAAACCCTGTATCGCGGGTGCCATGGACACACACATAGACAACCACAAATTACACCCAAACTCACGAGAGAAATAAATGTAGGCCATACAAATATTTCTCCCGGCCCGGGAATCGAACCCGGGGACCTCTGCGTGGCAGTCCGGTATGGTAACCGTTCGGCCACGGAGGCAGTTAAATAAAATAAAGGTCCTCATGAAATACTTCGACCAGGGAGTACTGCCATATGGCAGTACTCCCTGGTCCTGGTCGCTGGCCTAGATAAAAATAGGTATATACCTATTTTTATCTAGGCCAAAACAGTTCTAAAGGTGCTGGCGAAACTACAGACACATGGGACTGATCAACTTTATGTATCAGCGTGACGAGTGCAGTCGAAGAAGACTGCAGGTTTTTATGGATGAGCCTTCCGCTTATGACCTGGCACTCGACTTGCTCGTCAAAGATCATATCAACTATCTGGTCTCAAACTATGATTCCTTGTTCTATTAGTAGGAAAGTAACTTTTGGGGTTGGTACTACTCGAAATTACTCAGATTAAAAAATTGAAAAAAGGTCCGTATCCTGACATAATACCATTAAAACTACCTTCAATATGAGTACAAGTTGAATACAGATCAGAAATCAGTTCGCTGAGCAAGCATAATACAAATTTTAACAATTACCGCAGTAACGTTGTACGTGGACAATGAAAACAATAGAGAATGAAAACAATCGATAACTTTTATCCTCTCTAGTGCTTGCGTACCAATATCAGACCAGAAAGCTATTGTGCGGTCAGCAATTTGTCTGGAATCGCTAATAATATCAATTCGTTACAAAAGTTGTCTAAATTTGATTTTTTTTTTAATTTTAAGGCCCTAACACTTACCAACAGTAATTTAAAATGTTTTTAACCGACTTTAAAAAAAGGAGGTTCACAAGACTAAGACTCCGACTTTTAACAAGTTTTGCTAGACAGTCAAAAAAAACTAATTATATAAAAACAAAATATTATAGCGTGTGACAGGCTTCCTCCAAGGACAAGTCGTGTTAGACCTCTGCATCGTTACCAAACGGATTGAACCGGGGGTGTGGGTCGGTTGGTAGGGCTGCGCGCGCGCCATGTTGCCGTACTGCTCCGAGAGAATTTAGTCGAATATGATACGCGACGGCACTTGGACGCGCCTGTTTTACCTATTTCCTGTAATTTTGTGTGTTGCGAGTGTCCTATACATTTTAATGTTGTGAGTCTTTAATAAAACCGCGAGTGCCTGGACTGGTGTTGTGTTTTATTTGTGCATAGGACATAGGGCCGCTACAATATCTAATTGTGCACTTCATTTTTTAATGGAAATATTTCTGTTTTCGGACTATAGAGAACCTGCTAAATTTTGTTTTTTTAACTGAAGCCCTATTTAGTTATTAAACTCCTATTTATCCATTGACTTACAAATAAATGGACGACGGGTCTAATACAAAAACCACGAAAAAAATGTCCCAAGTCAACCTATTCGAAATTTAAATTGTAATGTCATCGCAGTATCGCGCTGTCAGTCGAACAAATGAAGACTAAAGCGGAGTTTGGCGCTCTGTATACGATTTTAGCGCCTTACAAGTGCGGACACTTTTTAGCGCGGACCCGACGTCCATATATATAATTGTAAGTCAATGTATTTATCCCAAAATTTGAAAATTGTCCAGCGGTTTCAGAGCACGTTGCGTTGATCCCTGCCCCGTCTGTCGCCATCGGGCGCTTATCGACGACGGATCTGTGATCACCTCACCTCCTAAAATGAAATTACAGCGATTTTTTAAAACCGTAACATAATCGAATCAAATTGTTTTTAAAAAAATGTTTTTTTTTGTTTGTGGAACGTAGACCTAGTAAAATTAATGAGGTGCCTCATTAGACGTCCCTCCATTTTTGAACAATTATTCATTATACCAATTAATTGAAGTTGCGCTTTTAATTATTTTCAATTCCAACCTTAATTTTGTACTCTAAGTACATTGGGATAAGGTACGTTTTTATCAAACGTGCAACTATTCTGAGAGCCTAATTTAATAAATTCATCTGAAGTGCCGGATCGATAGTAACATCTTACTTATGTCAATTGCCTTTATTAATATCATTTGAGTGCACTCCAATGATTACTCACTGATTACGTGTCACTTGAGAGTTGCTAAATTTTCCGCTAATTAACAACGTCATTTAGCAATTAAGGCGTGTTATTTCAACATGAGCCTACATTTCAGGAGGTCTGGAGGACGGGATTAATAAGTCGTGTGCTTGATGGTAAGCTACGCGCTCGTCCTTAACCGTTGCAGTGTTACTCAGAGCTTTAAAATACAAAAACCCGAGGGGTACTTGACAAGTCCCATGTGCGTAATTTAACCAGCGCCCTTACCCTTCAAAACCGGAACGCAGTAATGCTAACATTGCTGCTTGGCGGCAGAAATAGGTCAGGTGGCAGTACTTCCCAGTACGAACTCTATCACAAGAAGCTCTACTGCTACTAAGGAAATCCTCCACAAACTTCAGGTGGCCCAAAGAGCAATCGAAAGTAAACTGGTAGGAGTTACGCTGAGAGACCGTAAAAGAAACAAATGACTTAAAGAGCAAAGTAAAGTGAACGATGATACTAAACGGATTGCTATATTGAAGTGCGAATGCGCTGGCCATATTATCCGTAAGCAAGGCTCTTGGTGCAAGGCATAATTGAGACCGTGTGGCGAAAAACACCCAAGAGGAAGACCACAGATGCGTTGGTACAGGGATATTAAAAGACTAGAGGAAACGATGTGATTAGAAACTGCTCAGGATCGGGAAAAATGGCATAAACTGAAGAAGACGTACAATTTAGAGGTTGAGAATGGCTAAAAAAGAAGAATAAAACTTACTTTTAATGCAATAAAACCACATGTGACCTCTCAGTGTGATTTATTACGTGAAAATAATAAAAATAGTACGGAAGAGTGTATGCTTCAGCAAGGACATGGCAACTTATTAGGGTGATGGACGCAGAGGCAGTGCCTCTTATAGACAAACTAGAGTTGCAACTATTATAGACAGGCGTGTCATCGGGCAAAGGACACCGGTGCACGTACTCATCGTACTCATTGAAATGATATTCAACAATAACCAAGTATAATGAAAAATCATTAATAAAAACAATACACGCTAGACATATCGATAACCAAATACGGCACTAATGAGATTTAGATATTAAAACTGTTATACGTTTTGTTATTGTTCCGGTTCACTAATTAGACTAGTTTTCCGCTTTGTGGACTACGTTTTCCGCTGGGGATTGACTGGCTTTGCATTATGCAGGTTCCATTATTATAATTACGTTTCTCTAATTACATTATCGGTTGACGGTTCTGAAGTAATTTAAAAATTTGTAGTCGATCTTTTTTTATGATAACTGACGGGATGAACAAACCATGCCCCTAATGGTCAGTGACATGCCTGTCCATAACTATTGTAGTGCCATTCAGAGCTTTACATCAAAAGGATCTGAGGATCGCCACTGCGCCCGTCATTTTGAGACATAAGTTGACAAGTCCCTTGTGTCTGTATCACCAGCACCCTTTACACTTCAAAACTGAAACGCATTAATGCTCGCCATCATGATGCTCACATATAATAAGCAAAGTCCTTGTGAAAGAGATTCTTTCACAAGGAGCTCTACTGCTATTTAAATTTTGGAATCTTAAGCTTGTGACGTCATAGCAAACGCCTCAAAAGGCAAGATATCCTGAAGGAGGGAAATTCCAAGGTAGGTATGTCCTTGTTGATGCATACACTCTTCCGTTTTGCAGGGTAAGGGTGCTGGTGAAATTACAGGCACATGAGACTTGTCAACTTATGCCTCAGGGTTTTTTGTAACCGCTCACGCGATACATGCAGCCGTAGACGCATACCACACCTAGAGGTGCCGGTTATGATTTTTACCGATTTATCGGATATCGAAGTTATAACAGGTAAAAGAACTAATACTAATTGGTATTTCGGTAACTACTCTAGCAAACCATAAAGTTTTTAATGCCAGGGTCTGTCATAAAAAAAAATAAACAACTTCAAAAATTCGTCACGACAATCGTGTGTGTTATTGTTTGGGCTGGTGATTTCGGTGTTTATTTATTGAAAACATACCGTAAGTAGCGTTTTTTATGTTTACCCTGAATATAAATGTTTATAAACTATACTTTAAGGAGTAATTTCATGGTAAACGTTAGAACCACTCAAACGGAATATTATCATATTTACTCAAGTTTCATTAGTGCTTTTTAAGTGCAGGATTTGCGGTGTATTACTGCATTTTATTTGAAATGTTTTTGTTGTAGTACGGAGGGTATTTATTTAGCAATGCACAATAATAATTTTTATTTATAAAAACTTGTATTTAAACTGAATCCTTTTCTAATTTGCGAAACCAAATAGCCGCCATTTTGCGGTAGGATGAGCGCATCGCGTGAGCGGATAACTTCAAGTGAAGGAACAAGTTGTGCGCTAGGTGGTAAGCTACACGCTTGTCACAGTATTACCCTGGAAGAACTCTTTCACAAGGAGCACTACTGCTACTAAAATGGAGACGGGCGCAGTGGCAGTGCTCCTCAGATCCTTGTGTTTTTTAAGCTCTAAGCGGTTCTGCCATTGTCAAAGACAGACATCGTTTACCACCAGGCGCAAGACTTGTTCGTCCTGTCAGTTGGCATCATAAGAAAAGTAAATACATATCTTCTACCATTTTATCTTCTATATGAAGGACTGTGATTGTAGCGGACTGTATCAATGGGTTCATCGTGGGTGCTAGTAACGAGTGAGTAAGGCCAAAGCAAATATACATCATCATCATCATTATCATCATCATATACAGCGTAATCATGACTTCACCAATATTATTGTGCGAGAATATTTTGAGAAACAATAAATTCATTTCTGTTTATATAAATTCATTTATAGTATTTTTTTCTTATTCATTCCGGAAACTTAAAGTGCGCCTAACTTATTAATGCAAACCACTCTATTTTTTCGCTGTAGTTACAAAAGTTATTAATTAAATACATTAATTTTAATTTTACAAAGAAACATTCCAATTTACGCTACATTGTTTTACAAACTATTTTATTGTAACAATATGAATTTTTATTTACTTAAATTTATTATTAATTAATAATGGAAATTATAATAAATTAAAACATATTAACGAGTACTGCAGTTTTATTTCGGTTTGGGATTTTTCATCAGAGGAAATACTGGATCCCAAACTGGTGGTACGGAGAAACCACCTTCCCTATTGAAATTAGGAAGTTTTTTAATTTTAATGGCCTCTTGCAGAATCCTAGGTAGATAACGGACTTCTTTTGCAAGGACCTAGGGTTTGTCAAATTTCATTGAATGTGTAGGTTTATCCATGAAATGCTCGCAGACTGCAGACTTGTTTACGCGACTGTGCTTGACATCAGCTATTTTATGTTCTTTGACGCGGTTACAAATATTCGCTTCGTTTGTCTAATATAAGAGAGACCGCACTCACAGTCAAGCTTAAAAACTCCTGCATCATGAACTGAGAAATCTCCCTCAGGGGTTTGAAATAGGTCTTAATAGAAGCACGCCTGAGGACTCTTCCGATTTTGTCTGTAACACATGAAAAATCCCAAACAGACATAAGACTGCAGTACTAATTAATACGTTTAATTTATTCTAATTTCTATTATTAACTAATAATAAATTTAACTTAATAAAAAATATATTCAATAAAATAATTTGTAAAACGTAACGTAACGTAAATTAGAATGTTTCTTTGTAAAATTAAAAAAAAAGGTATTTAATTAATAACTTTCGTAACTATAGTGAAAAAGTAGGGTGGTTTGCATTAATATTAGACATAACTGGTTGATGACTGTACCACCTCAGTCAATCTTGACCATGGGACCTGCAAAGGGCCCGAAACGTTGGTTTGTTTGAACAAACAAATATATGCGATTTAAATCCGGAGAAATAGTTTCATTTCCTACGTGTAACAATCGCGAAACCTAAGAACTCGATATATAAAACTAAAAATGAAAAAGACTATAAAATATATTAGGTATACAAAAGAGATTTGTAGCAACAGTGATACATTACCAACCAAAACGAAATACCCTTTTTGAAATTAATGAAAATGCTTTTCTAAATAGTTCAGTCCATTTACAACCAACATAACCAAAAAACAAATTTGCGAAACTAAACTGCTAGTTCAAATAACCGATTTCACGAGTGACCCAACGAAGGAATGATATTGGACCCAATATTGCTAGGTCATAAGTTGAAGTATTTTGCGACATAGAACTGGGTTTGGCTTTTAGGACGAAGTGTACTGAGTTACTTGCAAAATATTAACAATCTCGCAAAGTTCATTTTAAGAATGTTCAGCTGGAGGAAGATTTTGATATCATTCAATAGAAGATGATACATTTAAGAGAAATAAAATAATTCGTTGGTTATTTATAGATTCTCAAACAATAATAAGTGTAAATATAATTGCTAATATAGAAATATAAGAACCTAAGGAAGAAATCATATTTCATGAATCTAAGCATCAAGGTAATGAGAATAACATAGAGGTATGTAATCCTAAAGAATGTCGGAGGAAAAAAGTTCAATTTACTCTGGCAAATATAGTAAAAAAATTGATTTAAAAAAGATAAGAATTAAGAGACTATTACTAACATCACAAACAACAACTTTAGTAGCAGTAGAGCTTGTGAAAAAGAATTCCGTAAGTGTACCTATCAGTTTCTAATCCGGGAAATGACGATCCGAAATGTCACGGGGACCATTTATTTCTAGTTGCACAAGCGATATTTTATTTTGATATTTAATGGACTTAGTGCACAATCGACATCCGAAGTGGGTGCAAGTTTCTAGATTTGTATAGATCTCAGAATCGGAAGGAATACGAATCGGATGCAGTATGCGAACGTGCTTAGGGTCCTGGTGAACTTAATTACATGCACATAGGACTTGTCAATTTATGTCTCAGTGTGACGTGCGTAATGGGAGTGCCCCTAAGATCTTTGCGATTTAAAACTTTGAATGGCACTACAAAGGTTATTAAAATATAGTATTTAAATAGATCGCACTAAACTGTGATAACTCTGTGCGATAGCAAAAGAAACCACGCGTAAGGAGTCCCTGAACAACTTGCTACAAAACACAAATCTAAAAAGTGTTAGTACAACAAAAACTTAAAAATTTATTATGTTTTCTAAAAGTAATGGAACAAAAGTTGTTGTTTATGATACAGGTAGCAAATTAAACGATGAATCCAGTTTATTGAATTTCACTCACTTTCCGTTAACCGTTTTCAATAAAACTTGGCAAATTGATGTAATTACACACACTTACGATGTTGGTATTTTTTAAAAAAAAAAGGTATAATTAAATACAAAATTTAATAAATCTATAGTTGCTCCTTTACGAAAACTCAATCTTTATCAATATGCCAATAAATATACCTCAATAATGTTGGTAATACTGTAATATTCGCTAATGGCTTAGCTATTACGATGTTATATAATGAAAAATAAAATTTTTCTTGCTTTGACGATTGAATGGGCACTGGCCCATTGTGTATGCCATCAGTCAAATAAGTTCACAACGATTTTTCGTCAAAATATTTTAACAATTGTACAGGGAACCAATTCTCGTGCGCTGCGATATTTTCGGTCGGTTCTGAATAATGTCACTAACTCAATGTCTACAGAAAATGTCACTCAAATCTCTATTGTCCAAAAAATTTTTATTCACGGAGATGCTAAATCGATTTTGAAGTATCTTTTGTATCCATAATATGAACCTTAGGTCTAAGTCCAAACTCATGGTACCGCGATTTCGTTTAACCAAGGTAAATATCTCTTTTTCGTTTTTGCAATAAGATTCCGGAGCATATATTAAGTTTATCATTTCCTAACTTTAAATACTACATTAAAAATATTTTGATCGAAAAGTCATATTACAAAATTGAACATTACGTGTTAGATAACGATGCATGGAAAGACGACACGGCTCCAGAATCCACACAAATTTGATTCAAAGTGTATTCCATAGCATTTAAGTTTATTTGAAAAGAGCAATTCCTAGACTTTCTAGCTCGTTCTTCAGGATGGTCAGCGTAGTGAACGAGCAGTAGCTTAAATGTGACGTTTTCAAATGTAAATTTATTTTGCCTATGGAATAAATAATCCTTGACTTTGACTTTGACTTATGAACGTAACAGGGAAAAAAACGTTATGCGTTTGGCATCGGGTTCGTATGAACGCGACTGGACGCAGGCCGGTAATGAATCTGCTTACTGCAAACTTCCGATCACGTCCGTACGCATGCCAATGATGGCTGATCCTAGCATAGAAACAATTGGCGCGTCGGCGATTGGCTTAAAGCGACGTGTGGCTAAAATATGATCGCGTCAAGTCAACTCTGCGACGATAAGTGTGGCTCATTACTTAAAGTACCGAACCCTAATTAGGCCAGGGTAGTAGAACATAGTTTATACTCTCTCCTTAAAGCTGGTCCGTGCTCAACAGTATGATATTATAAGGATATATTTTGCTAGAACAACTTATACAGGGTAATTTGTAAAATACTAACAACCTCGCAGAACTATATTACCAACATCATAAATAACAACTTTTGTTCCATGACTTTATAATATTCAAAAAGATCGCAGTGACGCAGTCGCTTATCGTCTACTTTTACACACACACTCGATTCTACGCAGCGATGCAAACGTTTAAACTAAAAATCGCCAAGTGTAATCACTCTAAATAGTGATCATTCTGTTCAGTAATCAAAGAGAGCACCCACCACCAAAAGTATTAACCAACTACAAAAACAAATAAATATAGATCTAAACCGTGTCAGACAGTACAGCAAAAACTTAGAAGTATATTTTTGATAAATTTATTATGTTCTGTGAAGCGTCACGGAACAAAAGTTGTTGTGAGAAGCCGCTTAACCGCTCACGCGATGCGCTCCTTCTGTCGCAAAATGGCGGCTATTTGGTTTCGCAAATTAGAAAAGCATTCAGTTTAAATACAAGTTTTTATAAATAAAAATTGTTATTTTGCATTGCTAAATAAATTCGCACCGTACTACCAACAAAAACATCTCAAATAAAATGCAGTAATACACCGCAAATCCTGCACTTAAAAAGCACTAATGAAATTTTTGGCGAAAATTACTCCTTAAAATATAGTTTGTAAACATTTATATTCAGGGTAAACTTAAAAAACGCTACTTACGGTATGTTTTCAATAAATAAACACCGTAATCACCAGCCCAAACAATAACACACACAATTGTCGTGACGTATTTTTGAAGTTGTTTATTTTTTTTTAAATTACAGATTCAGGCATTAAAAACTTTATGGTTTGCTAGAGTAGTTACCGAAATAGCAATTAATATTAGTTCTTTTACCTGTTATAACTTCGATATCCGATAAATTGATATAAAATCATCACCGGCACTTCTAGGTGTGGTATGCGTCTACGGCAGCATGTATCGCGTGAGCGGGTAGTGTGATTGGTCGGCAGCACAGTTTTATAAAAGAGATGAGATAATTTATTATAACAAATAGAAACACTCTTAAATGGATTATTTTATATAGTAGTCAAAGGAAATACAATTTCTAAAATGTGTCATTTACTAATGTGCGGTATTCATGAAAAAGTACTATACTTTTTAATTTTAGCTGTTATTATCGGAATAACTCGGATAATAAAGATTTATATTTACTGACAGTCATTAATTCGCTGGATTATCTTTTGTAATTTCAACTAACGGGATGAACAAGTCGTGGGCCTGATGGTAAGCTACACGCCTGTCTATAACGTTTGCAGTATCACTCAGAGCTTAAAATCGCAAAGATCTGAGAGACATAAGTTGACAAGTGCCATGTGCCTGTAATTTCTAGCACCTTTACTCTTCCAAACCGGAACACAGAAATACGTAAAGTGGCAGTACTTCCCTGGACGAACTCTTTCACATAGAGCTTTACTGCTGTTATAATAATAATAATGCATGTAAACCACAGCAAAGTTGTTATTAATTGCACCTATCCATTACAACGGTAAGTTTGACAACGTTGCGGTAATCAAAGTTTATGACAGTGACAGATCTTACAGAGTGACATTAATACGTAAAGGGTTCTGAACACGTGTAAGTTCAAATGAAATGTCATTCATCAGGCAAGGATTTACGTAGGAATGGTAGTTTTATTCTGTTACGGTGACAATAATTCGACTTTATGATACAGTATAAAATTTGTTTTACAATTTTTAATACAAAGATCGAATCGGCTGGATTCGAACCGACGTCTTTTAACATACCGTGACAGACCTATACCAACTAAGCCACGGGACGAACCAGCGGACCTCACGAACTTTTCTATGTGCTTGTTGTCGTGTCTTTGTATTTGGTTTTTCAACGACTTTTTAACCGTAGCGCCATCTATGAGAAATCTATGAAAGTTTTTCGTCAGCCAGTTAGATAACTTTACAACTACCAGCCCCGGCTAGGGATGTCGCTATTCATTGTATTTAATTTTTTTATTGAATTGATAATTCAATTATTTTTTATGTGAAATTACTCCACTAGTTTTTATGATTATTTAATACAAAGATCGAACATTCAGAAAAAAATTGTCTTACAAATTTTTGTAACTGTCGTTTAAACTATAAATGCACTTTAACGAAAGGTCATTACCATCATAGTTAACTCTTACCGCCCTTCCCACTAGAAATAAAGTGATTTATACTTCTGACCAAATATATGGCGTCATTTTAAATGCCAAGGTGGGTGGCAACAAATATTCTTTAAAAGAAATGGAGCAAAGGGATCTCTTGAATACTAAAGATTTAATAGTCGGCAAAAACTGAGCTGTAGATTCCATGGCCGAAAAATTAAATGAAGCCAATTAATGCAAATAAAGGTTTCGTCTTCAAAACCAAACATTGTTAAATTTAAATATAACTTTGGGGATCAATATTCAGAGTTGAATACTGAAATTCAAACCCGATCAAGAAGAGGAAGAAGACTGTCTGTAAGGGCCATTAAAACATGTTTGCTATCAACCAATCCCAGTGAGTAAATTGTTAAAGGAAGAATTATTGAGTCTATGCATTTTATAATTCCCTCGAAACTTGTGAAAATAATATGACAGAGCAGCCTTCAGACTCTGAATCGGAATAGTGTACACACGTTAAAATCGCATACAGATGTTAGAAAATACATTTGCCCGAAATAACGTTAGTTCGAATTTTTATATTGTCAAACATTGACTTACAATTATATGGACGTCGGGTCCGCGCTAAAAAGTGTTCGAATTTATAGGGCGTTAAAGTCGTATACAGAGCGTCATTCACGCTTTAGTCTTCGTTTGTTCGACTGACAGCGAAGCAAGCAAAATTAGACAGTACTGCGATGACATTACAATTTAAATTCAACGTTTTAGCTTTTTCATATTCCTTTACATGTCACTACGTTTAAATAGGTTGACTTGGGACATTTTTTTTCGTGGTTTTTGTATTAGACACGTCGTCCATTTATTTGTAAGTCAATCTTGTCAAATGTGTTTTTTTAGGAAGGTTACAAAACAAATGGTAATTTTGTCTTTGTGAAAAGCATCAAAATTACTCGAAAGCGTAACGGTTTTATTATAAATTTTGTTCTTAAATTGTTCGTTTATTAAAAATCGTGTTCAAGTAATTTTCAGTCGAAGGTAAATATGGTGCATTTTGTTAAATTTCCAGTAGAAGCTGAATATGGTGTTTTTGGGCCCTTAAATTGTTGCAAGCAAAATTAAGCACTACTGCTATGACGTTACAATTTAAATTAAATGTTTTAGTTTTTTATATTTCGTTACATGTCATTACGTTTATATATGTTTACTTCGGATATTTTTTTTCTGGTTTTTTGTATTAGACCCGATGTCCATTTGTTGATAGGTCAATGTTAATGATGATTAAATACATGACTGATTAATAGCATGATTCATTTTACTTTTATTTAGATACCAACGGATCAACAAGACTTTGATCTGTATGGGGAAATCCAGAGTTTATGGATACCTCACAGAGGTCTAGGACATTAGAAACAATAAAATAGATCTAAATAAATTATGTATAAAAAACACTCATCGAGAACTGCAGTCAAAAGTATAATGTCATAGAAAAAACAATGACATACAAACATGAAAAGATATTTAAATTTGAATTACAAAGGAATACATATACTGAAAAGGTTTGTTCTATTAAAAATATTCAACCTCCTTCAACAATCTGATCCTATTATTTGTGATAGAAAACATAATTGTACCTGATTATTAATTACTAATAGGCGTAATAAATAATGAAACCATCTTTTTTATTTCATAACTTGCCGTAACAGACATAACATACGAATAATATATATAATATTTGAATAAATTATTCAGTATTAATAACAACTTATTTTAATATTGTTTTTTTCTGCCAAATCAAACAATAGTTACTGAATTATGTAATAAAAGAATGTATTTGCATAAGTACATTACTGTTAATTTTTTTATACCGTACATCAACGAATATTACTGTAGTGTACTATTACTGTACACACTATCGCTTGGATAGAATGTAGTAATATTATATTACCGTTACCTTTTTTGACACCATATTTCAAAGAATAATATATAATAATACATGCATTAATACTGACTACGAAATTGTTGGGTTTACACGCGAATAATATGGTAACGATGTGTTGCATACTATACTTTTGGCCTGCAATTTCAGTAATATTATTCTCATCAATAACTTTATTTACTAAAACTAATATAAATAACTGTCCTTCGATGCACCTGGGCTTATACCGATACACTGATACACTGATACCCAAAATACAGTTTTCTATTTTTCCTGTAAAATTTAGAATTAACGGTTACCATATTGTTCGCTGGGGAGTGAGATATCATCGTAGGTCATTATCATACATAGTTAAGCTATACGTCCTACTGCAGAGCATGAGTCACTAGCTGTAGCCCTGAGGTCTTTGCTGGTACCAAAACTTATAAAATTTCTTCGAAATACAGGTTATATCACAATGTTTTCCATTGCCGTTAGCGATAGATATTGCTGATTGTTATTTATCTTGGCTGTCTTAAACCGACGGCGGCATTATTACTGTACCCAGTACCTGGCATAGATAAGGCAGTCATCCTCAGAAATGTAGCAGCATATTGCGAAAGAGCCAAAATGGCCATCGACACTCGGCACCCTATGTATGTATGTATCACTTCACAGTGCAACAGAGACTGAGGAGCCGAAAAGTTTTGTCAAATGTATCGATCCTCTGAGCATTGAGCCAGCGCATGCGAGGTGCAACCTTACGTTTGTCCCGCCTTCGTAGAGTCTTCCACACACGAATTGCCCTGGCCGATCTGGAAGTCTTTGAATAGGCTTCGAACTCAGGTTGGTCGTCTTCTGTCATAACAATGTAGGGTGTCTGACATTGACCCACAGCCAAAGTCAAAGAATCTTATTTCATAGTCATTTCATAGGTAAGCAAATTACACTTGAAATCATCATATCGATTAAATGCTACCGCTCATTCGTAAGGCAGATTCCCCTGAGACTAATGAACAAGAAACTCCAGGGGTTGCTCTTTGTAAATATACATTTGAATACATTTATTATTACAATATTTAATTTAAACATCTTAGATCGAGAATACCTGAAAGAGGTAAACGGGTCGCTACCCCGGATTTTCGTCATCCAAGGACGCAGAAGCTGTATAAATAACCTTTAGTATAATTTTTTTGTTTCACAATAGTTTTAAATCTCGTAACTGGCAAATTTTGAATATCAATCGGAATCTTATTATAGAAGCGTATTAATTGCCCGTTACATGAATGTGAGACTCTGTGAAGACGACTTTGAAGAACAGCTAGTTTATTTTTATTCCTCGTATTATTGTCATGTTTATCATTATTTTTCATTAAAAATATATATATATATATATATATATCTTAACATAAATAACATTTTCGTAAATGTTCTTTGAAAAAGCTCGTGTGGTACCGTGAAATGTTCTCATATACGTAGAAAGAGACAAAAGTGGTCCTATTCATAACGAAGACCCATACAACAGTTTCAAAAGATCACTTACAGTAAACAATCAAACTGTTAATTAACGTAGAAGTTTAATCAAAATTAGGTGTACTTATTCAAAAGCACAAATACACCCCTGTCAGGTCCGCACCGGGCGTAGGCCGGGGGCGGTAACAAAGTTGTCAGCGCGATTTAGGGCCACGCGTGACCTGTCGCGAGACCCTTATTGACTGTATACAAAGTTATATTACAGAAGCACGTAGTGCTATAGTGAGACAAGAAAAAAAACGATTATCACAAGTTACAGGCTTCCCGATATTAATTTTCATTATTTCTTCGATATTTCATAGTGTAGTTTCACCGTCCATAATCACAAAAGTCTTAAAATCTAAAATAGGTTTTAGTAGCATTAGAACTCCTTGTGAAAAAGTTAGTCCAGGAAAGTACTGCCATCTTACCTATTTCTGCCGCCAAACAGTAATGCTAGCATGCTGTGTATGTACCAAGCACACGTCCGGTTGTGTATGGAGTACTGCTGCCACTTATGGGATGGCTCTGCTAAATACCAACTGGCCACCTTGAATTCATTCGACAAGCGTGTCAAGAGGCTTATAGGTGACTCGGAATCAGAAGAGGCGAAGCTGCAGAGCCTTGTACATCGCCATAGAGTTGCTTATCAGTATTCTAAAGGATATATCACGGAGAGTGTGCGATGGAATTGCATAATTTGATTCCGCCTTCCCCTTTCCATCATCGGGGGACTAGACGTGGGCGGGGGTTCCACCCCTATGTTATGGACATTCCCAGGATTCGCACGTAGAGTTTCGCTTCCACGTTTGTATGGCGGCTGAGCCATAACTTGGACCTTTTCAAGGCGAGAGTGAATAGACATTATTTAGGTGTGCATGCTACACCTTCGACCTCATCGTCACTTTCCACCAGGTGACATGGAGGTCAAATGCGCACTTATTTCTTATAAAAAAAACTGCATTCTGGTTTTTGAAGGGTAAGTGTGCTGGTGAAATTACGTGGACATCGGACTTGTCAACTTATGTCCCAGGGTAAGGGGCGCAGTGGCAGTGCCCTTTAGATCTGTGCGATTTAAAGCTCTGAGTGGCACTGCAACTGTTATGGACAGGCGTGTTGCTCATCACCAGGCGTACGGCTTCTTCGTCCCTTCACTTGGTATTACAAAAAAGTAGCTGCTAAATGCAGTGAGAAACAGATAAGGTGGTGTGGTATGACTGCCACGATTTGTTATTTAAAAAGCTATTATGAAACTTTTTTAGATTAATAACTTTATTAATATGATGGTAATGAATGTTGTCTTAACAAACCAACATTTTAATCTCTTTACGTGTGATGGTTACAAAAATACGCGATCTAGAGTTTAAAAATAGTTTTATCGCGAACACCTAAGAACTCGATATTGACTAATATGCCTTGCCTGAATCAATCAGACGCACTAAGTATGTTGATTCTTTCGAAACCTTATTCAAAGCTCGTTATTAAATATTAAATAAAAAAAATAAAAATAAAAAAATATTAAATTAAATATAATATAATATAATAAAAATATAATATATATTATATATTTAGACTCTAATTCGGCGACGCGGGATTCACTTCGAAGATCTTATGAGCGACTGGCTGCCTATGCGCAGGAATGCGGTGTATCCGGCCGTTTACGCGAAACAATAGCGTGGTTTAATATGAATCGAGAGGTAAGTTGAAATTTGCATTAATATTTTTAGACAATTTAGTTTTAATTTTTATTATAGTTACTTAGATTTTATTCTTATTTATTTTTCTTGTTAGATGTAAATAAAGTATTAATATGTATGAGTATATAGTTTATGTTACGTAATTATTACAATTATTTAGTTTTAGTATTCGATTAGGTACTAATTAGTTTTAAGTTCTTTTTCAGGTACAGTTCGTGGTCTGCCACAACACCTCAATCTGTTGAAATGCATGTGAGAAAATATACATTTGGGTATTTGGTATTTCGCAGGACACAGTGAATGTATACTTATTTCGTTACTTGTTCAATTCTATATTACCAATGTTTTCACAAATAAATGAATATTGCTAAAACCATCACAATATATGTAAAATAGTTTTGTTCATAATACCATGAGATGGGATGAATAACTCGTGCGCCTATTGGTAAGCGACGCGCTCGTCCATAACAATTGCTGTGCCACTCAGAGCTTTAAATCGTAAAGATCGGGGCACTGCCATTTCGCCCGTCACCCTGAAACATATGTTGAAAATTCTTGAAAGATTTCACTCTAAGCACTCACCCCAGTCGCGTAGATCATATTCAAGCCAGCTACGTACCCGGGACGCTCATTTAAAAGCTAACGGAATAGAGCGTATTTTGCTATGACAGTTACACGCACGCAGTCGCGGCGGCAAAGCGGACTCCGCTCGGCAACCGCGCTCACTCCGCGCGGCGGCCGCCCAGTTACCACGCCTTCCAGTACATTAATGGCTAATCTGAATTCTATTTACTAGGCAATAACATTTAAATTCCTCTGTATAACACAACCGCGCGGTCGTGCGCAGCGGTCGAGCGAAAACTTTCTGCTCGTATAACTGGGCGCTTTTTTCTTAAAGCCGGTCACATTAGTTACTATAGTAATGGTTACATTACTGCTTGGTGGTAGAAATAGGTAAAATAGCAGTTTTAGGTAGAACCATCTCGCAACATACATAGTTACTTATAGTGCATCGTCACCTGGAACACTAGCTCTATAATTACGTCACGTCACGGGTAAAGGTATTACAGATTCTTGGAAGAAGAATCCCGTGCGAGAATAAAAATATCACAGTAGATACATATTCAAAAAAACATTAACAACAACAACAAACATAAATGATTTCTAGGAAGTCCTTGAATTATTTGGAAAAAATATGTTTCGATTATGTTTTAACTACAACCGATAAAAATGAAACGTGTTCCGAATCCAAGAAATGACTGTCCGAAATGTCACAGGGATCATTTTATTCCTAGGTGGTTTTTTCGTCTCTCATAATGGCCACTTTAGAGCTTTGTTTAAAAATTTCCTAAGCATCTGTAATAAACAGTATATTTTGGAGGCATTTGTTCGCGAGAATCAAAGAATTCGAGCAAGATGCATCTCTGAATCATGATTGACAAAGGAAAGATTTTAATTAATCAAATTCACCGGATCTACAGTAGCAGCACCATATTGTAGAGCTACCCGAAAAGGCGGTGGCGTATGCATTCTACTCTATGACCATGTTCATTATACGGAAGATAAGTATATTAATGAATTATCTATAGAATTTTCACTCAAAATATGTGCAGTTAAATTAACTAAAGAAAACATATTATTATTAATACAAAGATCGAACACTCAGAAAAAACACTCAGAAAAAATTCCTTTGATCCGGTCGGATCTTTGTATTAATAATTATAACAAACTAGTGGAGTAATTTCACAAAAAATAATTGAATATCAATTCAATAAAAATTTAATTAAAGAAAACATAATGTTAATATCTTTGTACTGGAATACAAATTCAAAAAATTTTTTTATAGCCAATTGAAAAAGCTCTTAATATATGTCAATTCTTATTGTTCTTCATATATATAATAGCTGGAGGTGACTATAACATTGGTATATTAACAAACGATAGAGTATAATTTTACATAATACACTACGTAGGCGGCTCGCAACACATTAACTTCATCAACATGTCTAGATTTGATATTCACAAATGTTAATATAAATCAAGTTAAAATATCAGTACAAGAGTTAGGTTTTTCTGACCACGCAGCGACAATAATCCAAATAAAATCAGTGGTTCAAAGCAAACAATTAATATGGTACGCAGAAAAACGATTGTTCAATAAGACTAACATTGAAAAATTTAGATCTCAATTAAAATTGATAAACTGGCAGGAAATAATAAAATCTAATAATGATATTAACCAAAATTTATTTAATGTTTCATGACACTAACAAAAGTATACGAAAATGAAAAATAAAATTTAAAAATAATGATAACAAACATTGGCTTACAACAGGAATGAAAACATCATGCAAAAATAAAAGATTATTAAAAATTGTGACATTAAAATCTAAACACAAAGTTCTTGATCGATACTATGAAAAACTATTTTTACAGCTAAAAAATTACAATACACGAACAGAATTTAAAAATCGTCAAATAAGGTTAAAACAATGTGGTCCATTATAAAGGAAAGAACTAATAAAAAATGTCAAAAAGACAAATGTAGTTTAACTTTGAAAATAAATAACACAACGTTTTCTGAACCAAAGACCGTGGCCAACTGCTTCAACAACTTTTTCTCTTCAATTGGCTATATACGGAATCCAGTAGCTACTGGGCGCCCAGTGCTTTATCATACTGACAACACCTTCTACCTCAGACCCGTTGATACATGCGAAGTGTATAAAATCATTAATCATTTAGAAAATAAAAATAGTCACGGGATAGATGAGATTCCTCCCAAATTATTATTTTTTTTTATTGTGACTCGGCAAAATGACTGCACCGCGCCTGATGGAAAGTGCGAATACAGTCCAGAGATGAGAGTAACGGATGGAAAACACAAATATCTTCACTCCATCACTATCATTTTGCCGGTCTGGCCAAATGATTCTTCACACTACGTTTGAAGGACCCGATGTTATAGAAGGGAGAGAATACATGCGCCGGGAGTTGGTTCCACAATTTGATGGTTCGGCATAAAAACGAATTGCCAAACTTTTTAGTGCGGTACGGTATTGAACTGACCGTCCAACCGTGGCATCGCAGTCCGACATGGTGGTGCGCTGATGGAAAGGAGAGGACGGAATAAGGTTGAATAACTCTTCAGAGCACTCACCGTGGTACAGGCGATAGAATACGCAATAACAATGTGCACTAGAATTTACTTCGCCGTTAACCATCCCCATAAACCAATCTTTTGCAGAAGGAATTCTCCCAGAACTGTTAAAAAAATCGCTAATTAAAACCATAAACAAGAAGCAGGAAAAATGTAACCCGAACAATTATTGGCCGATATTCCTCTTGCTTATATAATAGGCAATACCCAGTTGGAATATTATGGGACATGTCGAAAGCGTATGACAAAGTCCAATTCGATATTTGACTAAAAAAATTTTATGGGATAGGTATCCGTAGAGTAGCTCACAATTGGTTCTCATCTTATTTAAAAAATAGAGAACAATGTATGGAACTTGAAGACTTTAACCACAATACTAAAGAAATTAAAATAGTTCGGCCTTATAGCAAAACTACAAACGCGTCGATCCCGCAGATTAGTGTAGTGGGATGTTTGATGTTTCTGATCTACATTAACGATCTGCCAAAAATAATAGGAGAGCCTTCTACATTATTCGCCGATGATATTTCTATACTTACTGCATGCCAAAACAATAACAATTTGAATGAAAAACTTAATCTGATAATGGAAAAAACAATAAATTGGATGAATGTTCACAATCATGAAATAAATTTAAAAAAAATGAAAATAATGACCTTTCAACCGTACCAGAAAAAACCACTTACAATAAATTTCGATTATAATGGCATTAATTCTGAA
>NW_020655294.1:576435-591907 GCF_003589595.1 Hyposmocoma kahamanoa
GTCAATGGTTTCGAATTCGGGCTGGCCAATCGGAGCGCAGTTGTCACAGTAGTGATTTGGCAGAGTAGTTTTGAAATAAGTTAAATTTCGTCTCTTTTTCTGGTTATATACTCGATGGTCTAATATAATAAATAAATGAAACGTGCATGTCTATAATCATTAACTTTAATAATGCCTACTACAACGAATCATAATAAAAATTCAATCGAATACAAGCTTGACCTCTTCTCAGTATACTCGTATTATGTAAATGCACTTTGAAGAATTCGTTAATTTGCCCTGTGCTCCAATTCCCAGCGTTATTACGCGATCGTTATGCTACTAGGAATTCTATAACGTACTGAAGAAATCTAAGGTTGGTGGATCGAGAATTTTTTTAATATAATATATTCCTCACAAGAGGGTACTGGGGTATTCTCAGAAGTCCTCAATATCAGGATATCAACACCACTTGGTGACCACAACACAGTATTCCAGGCTGAATGCATGGGCATCAAGCTGGCGGCAGAAGCAATCATAGCGAGAAGAGTTTAGAACCACTCCATTCGAATACTCTCCGATAGTATGTCAGTGCTACAAGCACTGAATAGCTATGACATAGACTCAGGGCTCATTTATGAATGCCATCAAGCACTCATGGAGGTATGTATACAAAACCACGTAACCCTACAGTGGATTAAAGGACACAGCGGCTCACGTGGCAATAATGCGGCAGATGAACTAGCCAGAAAAGGGTCGCAGATGGACGCTGTAGGACCAGAATCCATAGTATCCCTCCCCTACCAATGGTTCAGAACAACTATACACAAAGGTCACATAATAATGCATGGACGACCCTTACGGTCTGTAGACAGGCGAGGGAAGCACCCCCAACGCTCAATGCCAGTCTATCTCGCATATTTGTTAAACTCAAAAGGCAAGAGTTTCGCACTCTAACTGCCGCCCTAACGGGTCATGGTCCATACAATAAACACCTTTTGAATTTAGGTATCACAGACAGCCCTCTATGCAGAGCGTGCATGGAGGGGGAGGAAACGGGTGCGCACATCCTACTACAGTGCTCCGGCGTGGCCAACTACAGGGCAAAGTACCTTGGAGTGCCAAGGTCGCTCCCCGAAGTCTTCAGCAAACCGAGGAGGCTGCTGAGATTCCTGGAGGAGCTTGGGTGGCACGAGTAGGACCCTGCACCCACCACACGCAAAATAGGCGCCTTGACGTCGAGTTGCGGACACCAGCCCGTTACACCAAGTACCAAGTACCAAGTTCCTCACAAGAGGCGAAGTTAAGAGCATCCAGGCTTAGTCAGCTTAGCAGTGCGTACAAACATATTGTTGACAAATTGTACGAAAATCTAAGAAATGATGAAAAAAGATTTTCAATTTCTTTCTGGTGTTCATAAATAGTGTTTGGAGAATTCGTTTAAGTATAATAATCTCAGTACAGTGTATTAAAAAGCCGACCTCAAGTCGTGAAAGTCATTCATCTTAGTTTTCCCCCGTTAGAGGTGGAATTTTTTCTTCAAATTTAAATAGGAATCCAAAAAAAGGATCATCAAAATCGATTGACAAATATAACGCTTAACATACATACACCTTCTATTTTTGAAGTCGGTTAAAAAATAAATACGGTTTAATTCGTTGCTACTCGTTAAAAAACGAATGCCATGCTACTGCAATTCGAATACGTTAAAGTACATTCGGTTTGATTGACAAGTCCGTTGAGTATTCGATGAACCTATTTCAAATTCAAATTCAAATTCAAATTCAAATGCAAATTCAAATTCAAATATTTATTTCAGATAAAATCCATATAGAGATAGTAAACCAAACAACTTAAGAACTAGTGTTAGTATTAATATTATTATAATTTGAAAGACTACTTATACATTTAAGATAGTGTGGAGCTCTACCCACCTGCGCAGGAGTGGCGAGTCCCACCGATCTTTAAACACACACAGGATGCCGTTGGAGCTATCACGGAGGCGCCTTAGCGCAGATGAACACTTTTTCCTCATGATGGCCATGAAACCGTCCATCTGAGCCTCGGCAAACATCCCCGATGCACTACACCTCCACGGAAACCCCATCAGCACCCTGAATGCGTTATTATATTGAACACGCAAATCGCTGAATGTCCGCCCCGAATACGCGACCCACAGACTGCACGTGTACAGCACTTGACAGTAGGCTTTAAATAGTGTAATTTTTACTTGTTTAGTACAACGTGCAAATCTGCGAGCCAACATATTACAGCGAACAGCCTATTTAGCGGTGTACGTTTTTTTGCAAACAACGTGTGACAGGTTTTATATCGTCGGGGATAGTGCAATTACGCGTAGCATTTGATTATGAGTCTCCATTTCGGTAATTTCGTCGCCAAATCAATACAAATGTCGTAGCAACCAAATTAGCGTTATTTATGGGAATCTATTGTTATCAGTCCATAGACGACATAAATTAACGCTTATTGTGCAAAAATAAAAGTCGTAGCCGTTTAATCCCTCTCCTGTCAAATTTGATTTGGTGCACGTACGCGCTTTTTACCAATACTACGTATGCGGATTTACACTATGCCCGACGATGTGTAATGTATGCGTCACTGTTTATTCGGTAAGATTTTACTACAAAAAAAAAGCCTGCAGTACAATGCCATGTGAACGAAACCTTAGGGATGCACACACTTATTACCAGCGCGAAATCGACATGATGCGATCATGTTTATCACACTAGACGCATTAAACTGATTCGCTGTCGGCACTGCCGTTCGGACGTCGAAGCAGCTATTTGGACGTCGAAGCAACTGTTCGGATGGAGCTGTTCGGGCGTCGACGCAGCCATTTTGGCATTGACACTTTACATTTGAATTTAGACTTGATACTTAGACCCAGACTTGAAACTTTCTCAACCGGAATTTGAATTGTGAACTTGAAGAACCATTTCATAAGTTCGCTTACTAATTGGATTCTATACTGGTAATCGATATTGGGACTTCGTTATCTAGATTTCATAATACTAAACTTTGGTTTACTGAGATTAGAAGCATGCATAATGCAGATGATGTGAGTGTAGGTCTTTATCTAAAACCTATCAATATTTACACACACTCCCATTATTTATGGTAACATAAATGTATAATAAAATATCCAAAAAAATTCAAAAACCTAAAAAATAAATCAGATTTTCTCAAAGTCTAATAATTATTTATTACATAAGTAAAATTTTTACATTTGAAAACGTCATTTTTTAAGCTACTTCTCGTTCACTACGCTGACCTCCCTGAGGAGAATGAGCAGGAAACTCTAGGGATTGCTCTTTTCAAATAAACTTAAATGCTGTGGAATAAATACACTTTGAATCATAATTGTGTGGAATTTAGACTCTTGTTGTCTTTCCATACTTCTTTATTTAGATATGAGATGAGAGTATTGATTAGCACATACTCTTCAATTTAAAATACTTTTAATGTAAAGTTTTCAACTTAAAAAATGGTAATCTTAATATATTCTCCTTAATTTTATTGTAAAAACGTATACAGTTCCCCATAAAAGAACCGTTTACCTTAGTTAAACGAAATCGTGATGCCACAGTCATGATACCAGTCTCCTTAAACTTTTCACTGAGAGAAACCCGAGAACCTAAACGGTACACAGAACGAATCGCTCGTTTTTGCAACACATATTATGGTTTGTGTGCCGCTTTACCCCACATGAGAATCCCGTAGGACATTATACTATGGATAACTAACTATGGATATCTATAAAGGTTTCCGAGTTTCTTATATAAAAATGCTACTACACTCTGAACGAGTAATTTGATGACAAAAATTAAATTAATTCTTTATAATATATATTAGAAATACATGGCTATAGAAATAAAATAAACGAAAGAGTTATAACTTAGCACGCTTAAGCTATATTGATTGATAGTTACAGAAACTTGTTTTTGCTAATATGTTAAAATAGATCTTTATTAATTTTATAAGGTGCTATTAACTGCATTAAAATAACCTTTAATTTCGGTATTCCTGCTAAGACATTAAATTCAGTAGAAGGTGGCAGCAAACATGGCAAAGAGAAAATCTTCGATCCGGTTGGACTCGAACCGACAATTTCGGCAAACCGGGGCTGAAGCTCTTCCAACTGCCTACGGAACAAATTAGCAGACCTTACAGATTTCTCTACGTGCCCGTTGCAGAGAAACCTATCAAAATTCTCCTTCACTCAATCAAAAGCAAAAAGCTTGTTAAAACAACACTTTATACGGTAGTAACAGAGTTATATAGAATTATTACTATAAACTAACGATATTCTAACCCAGTAAGGTTACTCAATTACCGTCTCAGACTAGCTTTACTTACTCGAAATTTCTCTAACATATAAGATTGCCAACCCTGTAACCTTTGTAAAATATAGAACCTTTCAAAGGTAATGTCGGTTGCTCTATGATTATGATAGTGAAATATTGATTTTTATGTTATTTAGAAAGAGTATTTCTACGTAAAAGGCGGATCTATTTCTATGAAATGAAAAAAATTGGTTTTTTTTAAATAAAAATAAGTGTGCATTTGACCTTCGTCTCATCTGATGGAAAGTGAGTGTGATAAGGTCGACCACGAAACAAACACATAAATAATGCCTATTCACTCTCGTTTTAAAAGGCTCAAGTTATAGTGCTCAGGGAACAAGTCTGCAGGCAGGAATTCCACTCCATAGCTGTTCGACATATAAATGACGAATTCATGCACGTCTCTCGCATATGTGATATATCCTGTAGAATACCGATAAGCAGGCAACTTTAGGTGTTCAGTCTCTTTGCAAAGGCCCTTGAAAAGGCGCCAAAGTAGCAAAGATTGTAACAGCAAATCTCCTTGGGAAAAAAAAATTTGAATATCTTTTTGCGTTCCAGTCGCACTCGCAACGCGGGTAATAGAACGAGGAGATCAAAACCAGAGGCGGCTCGTCCTAAGGAGCGCTGGTGCAATGAACTCCCACTCCTGTCCAATCCACCAAAATGAAATTATTAACTAAACTTTCACATTATATTAGGAGCCGCAGTATTTTTTTATTATTATTATTAACGAACGACAAGCGTATAATTAGATTTTTATCTTTCTCTTTAATATATACTCCCGGTCACATAATTCGAGCCACCTCGCGTTTTTGCCTTAAAGGGCTAGAATATAAAAATAGTGTTATCATCGAAGAAAACGGTTTCCTCCGGTTTTGCAAGTCCAAATTTACAACAAGGGCTTATGGAAAAGACTTTCAATATACTAGTTTCAAAATTGCCTAGGATAGTTCTTAATCAATCGAACATTGTTTAAGCTTAGGGCATTTAATACTGATGCGAGGTGGCTCGAATTATGTGTCCGGGAGTGTAGTACCTATAGCTTTACTAACCCTGGAAAAGTGCAGCGCTCCGCAATGGGCTCCTATGAACCGAAGTTGTTTACAAGGTTCCTGTACTGAATTTAATGAGAGTGCGAGAGAGATATTAATTTACGGCGCGACACGTGCAACAAAAGATTAGTATGAGATCATTAGCAAAGAAGGATGGCGACATCCCGTGTATTTTGTGACCCAGTGTTTTTGACGACGTGCATTAAAAAGACCTATCGATATTTGTGATTCATTATCATAGCGTCAAAAAAGCTAATTGAGTACAGCCTGAAGAAGCTAGGGTTATAGTTGATAAAGGTTATGTTTATAAGAGTGCCCTGTATTTTGCTTCATTATGTTTGTTCGTAGTAACCGAAAACAACAAGTTTTCAGTTTGTTCCCAAAAATAATAAAGAACTTCCAGAATATTTACGAATTTGCCAAATGGTGCTGCATTTAATAAGACATTCACATGTTCTGCAGCAATGGTAATGAATAAAAATTAAATCTGCCCAAATGACAGAAATCTGCCATAAATGGTCACAATGTTCTCAATCTCAAAGTGACATTGACATTGGCAAGAGGCCTCTTGTCAAAACGTTCCTTTACAAACTTTCTTATTTTTCATTTAAATATTAATTTTTGTCACATTTTGTTTTATTCCCTACTGTTCTTTATTCCCTACTTCTAAAAATATACTGATAACTTGGCATAAACTAAAACGTGAAATTATACTGGCAGTGTGCATGAACGGTTCTTCATTTATTTAAAATTATTGGGTCAGATTTCGCCATCCTTCTTTGAGCGGCGGCGGTGCTCCGCGCAACGTTGCCATGCCGTGCATACCCGACGCGACGACTGCACTCTGCCTCGGCGCGCTGTTGCCAGTTTTATTTGTCAAAATAAACAAACCGTATTTTCTTCGCGCGCATTTTGTTCTGTTACAAAAATTAATATTATTTTTTATTAATAATTTTGTCTTGGACACAAGTTTTTTGAGCCATGTCTTCGTTTAATTATGTTTCTGTAAATATGCCCGCACAAAGAGAATAGGCAATTTGAGGCGGCGTCTTGGATTGACTCGGGATTCCTTAGAACGGGCCGATACAGGTATTTTAATTCGAGATTCTATATAATCTTCGATTAAGGCACAATAGCACTATCCTATTCCACTTTAAACTAGATTTCACAAAATAATTGAAAGTCAAAATAAAAACGACACTTCCCTCCAAAAGGCTAAGAGCGAATTAATAAATATTATTCAAACGTTATTAAGCGTAGTGTTGTTTAGTGGCATTATTTGAAATGGAACAATATGATTCGAGTTTCATTTTTTATTTAAAATATGTATAGATAAGTGAACTCCCAGTGGAATCTTCCGCGAGCCGCCTCTGATCAAAGCACGATTTGCCACACCATCAATTTATCATTATCTCAAATAAAATCCCATTTGTACGTACTATTAATTAATCACCAATTTGAAGTTTGACAACACGTAGTGCTTGGACAGAATGTCAATGGATAATTATTTCTTTTCTTCCACCATTTCACGAACTAAGTAGTTCGCGCCACATCTCCTCCAAAATGGCTACTGTAAAGATGTAACGATTTCCCGCGAAAAATTAATGACAGAAAAAGCAATCTAAGGATGGCCAATATAAATTGTACTTTTTGAACATTCGAAAAAAATACTAATATAATATTTAAAAATTTATATTTAGTGCCGTCACAGTCATTATCTAAAGACTTTACATTAGAAAATGAATTAAAGTCTTATCTATATTCATTTATTTTTTATATTATTATTTTGTTTTTATTAGAAAAATCAACGATGTTTTCACATGTACCCTGATAATGAATATCCCGTACAGGGTACAGTATTCAATATTGGATATCTAGTATAGGCTACACTCTACCTTCCTTAGATCATTAAAATTTGCAAAAGCAGTAAAAAAATAAAATCGGTCATCTTTTTTAATAATCTCTCATCGAAACAAATAATTAAACATTTAAATATGAAAGACACTATACTTACCAGTGTAATGTACGTACCCCAATATCGGATATCTAGTATTGTGGGTACCTAGGTATCCAATATTGAGGTAACTACCTAATTGTACAATAATCGGTTACGAAAATTTCACCCTGCGCAATTATCGCCAAAATACGTTAACTTCTGTATTGTTAATACGCGCCTAGCTAGTATATAACATTGTTACAAAATATAATACCACTTACGTACTTTAACAGCGTTCTGAATTCAAGATCTGAAAAAAATCGTCGAACGGAAAAATACACCTTGAATGTCGCTGTCAACATTGACTGAACTGAAAGCAAAAATGGCGCAGACAACTAACAAAATATTGGTAACTTACAATGACGAAGTAGTTTTAGTTTTTAAATAAAGATGGCGTTGTTTAGTTTTCATTATACACTGTGCACGTACTGTGCACGTACCCAATATTTGGTAGGTCTCCTTAATATTAGACATAACTGGTTGATCTCAGTCACTCGTAACCATGGAACCTGTAAAGAGCCCGAAACGTTGGTTTGTTTGAAATAACAAGTATTCGCGATTTACACCCGAACAAATAATTTAGTTTTTTTGGAAACCAATACTGTTAAACCAGAATAGGAAGTACCTTTTGAAAATTTGTTACACAGTTAATCGATACACCGTCAAGCATAATGTACGTTAGATTTTAAAGAAACATAAATACAGCAACGGGATAATAATGCAAAAATTAATAACAATTCTTCAAAAGAAAAATGGTACATCTAAAATCAAGTAGAACTTAATTTTAACTAAAAGTTTAACTCACTGTTTACCAAACAAGTTAAGAGTTCCAAGACGCTAGTTTAAAACTTGTGTTGTTTTGTCTGTTAAGTTAACTTAAACGCGAGTTATATATTCTCTTGGAAATTTCTGCTTCTCTGTTTTACTCTAATGTTTAACTGTCTCAGTGTACACGAGGTTATTATTTGTACACCAGTTATTACTTTGATTTAAACTTTCATGATTTTCACACATTATTTGATTATTAATTCGGGACTTAATTATGTAAAAAACATATTTTAATTATTACCTCGACCTTTCGGACGTATTGCATCGTCAATGGTCCCGAAGGGACTGAAGAGGCGGGTGTCAGCATCTTCTAGCCGTGCGAGTTTTCTAACTACCCGCACTTGATTTATATTATTTATTTGTGCACTAGGGTCGTCACGAGACCGACACACAACACTCACGACATCCGGCGACTTATCGGGCGATACTTGATCTTCACGTACGATTCTAGTATAGTGTGATGACGTTCCATAGAAAGGATCTTGGGATTATAATCCCCATAGTCTATAGATAATCTTCAGTCCCTTCGGGACCATGGACGTTGCAATACATCCGAAACGTCTAGGTAATTAAAATATGTTGTATATATGATTAAATCCCGAATTAAAAATCAAATAACATCAATTATTTACCGCATAAGCTCTTATGTTAATTTTTACTTCTAATATCATTTTCTTTTTATTTTACTACTTTTCTTTTTACTTACGTCTAATTATTTATTTATTTGATGCAGAAAACAGTTACAATATATGGTTTTAATCTAGGATGTAAACTTAACATATTATTATGTACATATAGCATGATTATTCAGCCCGTACACTTTAATATTAAAAGGTAAGCATTCAGTTTCTTCAAGACGTGTATATGGATAAAAATTAAATAATAATTAAATTTTTATTGAATTGATATTCAATTATTTTTTGTGAAATTACTCCACTAGTTTGTTATAATTATTAATACAAAGATCGAACACTCAGAAAAAATTCCTTCGATCCGGTCGGATTCGAACCGACGTCTTCTTGCATACCGTGCCAGACGCTATACCAACTAAGCCACGAAACGAACCAACGGACCTCACGAATTTCTCTATGTGCTTGCGTCGTGTCTTTGTACTTGGTCTTTCAACGACTTTTTAGTCGTAGCGCCATGAGAAATCTATGACAGATTTATCACCCAGTTAGTACCTTTACAGCTACCAGTCCTGGCGAGAGATGTCGCTATTCACTGTATTAATTAAATTTTTATTGAATTGATATTCAATTATTTTTTGTGAAATAACTCCACTAGTTTGTTATAATTATTAATACAAAGATCGAACACTCAGAAAAAATTCCTTAAACAAATTAAATAATATACAAAAGCTTAAGATCTAGTGGAAATAAAAATACAAATGATGACTAATGAAAAGACGAGGCGAAGTGTTTCTGAATACTGTTACGAAATCTGTAGATGTTGTTGTCAAAAATGTCAATGAGATCTCCAGATTATTTATTAATTAATTATAGATTCGCATTGACTTACAAATAAATGAACGACGGGTCTAATACAAAAACCACGAAAAAAATGTCCCAAGTCAGTCTATTTAAACGTAGTGACATGTAAAGGAATATGAAAAAGCTAAAACGTTGAATTCAAATTGTAATGTCATCGCAATACTGTCTGATTTTGCTTGCTTCGCTGTCAGTCGAACAAACGAAGACCAAAGCTTGAATGACGTTCTGTATACGATTTAACGCCCTATAAGTTCGGACACTTTTTAGCGCGGACCCGACGTCCATATAATTGTAAGTCAATGTTTCCAACATATTTATTACCAGTAAAACTCCTCGAGAAAGAATTCATCCGGGAAGTACTGCCAACTAACCTATCTCTGTCGCCCAACGCTATTACGTCTCGATTTTGAAGTGTAAGGGCGCTGGTGAAACTACAGGCGCACTTGCCAACTTTGTATTTCAAGGTGAAGTCAATGTAGATTCGGCACATTCTCGCCAAGGGATTACAAAAGGAAGTATTTTGGTATACATGCAGTACAAATGTTTCGTGGCGATTTGGCCTAATATTAAATAAATAATTTATATTCGTTGATACACCCATTATGTTAAATAAAGTATGTTAATAATATAATCAAATTAATAAAAAATTAGTACAGAGTTATCAAAAAATTCATCGGAGGGACACTGCCGCTGCGCACGAAACTCAGGCAAAAACATTTTTTTGCCTGAATTTCAATAAAATTCAGTAGCAGCAGAGATCATTGTGAAAGAGTTCGTCCAGGAAGTACTATCACGTTGCATATTTTTGCCACCAAGCAGTAATATAAGCGTTACTGCTTTTTGAAGGGTAAAGGTGCGGGTGAAATTAACAGACACATGGAAGTTGTCAACTTATATCTCAGGGCTACTTTGCGATATAAAGATCTGAGTTGCACTTCAACTGCTATGGACAGGCGTGTCGCTTACAACCAGACGCACGATGTGTTCATCCCGTCACTTAGAATCATTAAGAGGGAGCATGCCAAAAAAATTTTGACGTTGGCTCCGCCCACATTTGTGAGACAAATATATGCCTTCAACATCTCCTGCGCCAGGAGATGTTGAATTTTGCGCATTAATAGTACCAAATTCGTTTTAGCGGAATAAGTCTAAGACTAAAGGGATTTAAAAAAATCCGTAGTGACTGTTCTCGATCATGCATAAATATAATTAATTATCTAATTTTTGCCCTAATAACTTGTAGCATTTCGAGGTTGAATCGAAAAAATGTGAAAATTAGAGGTCATTTCGTGATTTTTATCTATCGAGGAAACTTTATTGTTTCATGTTTCTGATTAGTGTCTATGCTTGAATATATCGTGTAGTTACTCATACAATATTTTATTTTTAACTTTAAAGTGGATATACCCCTCTAAAATCAAATCGAAGATTAGGAATTTTTCCTCTGCTCCCTCTGCATATATATTCACTATATTCACTAGCAATATATATTTCATAATGATGCTATCGTATTCCTGTATGTATAATGTGATACCCAAGGGCTGGTAGCCTTAGACGAACATTATACGAAGCAATTAGTCTCGATATGGCTTCAGCCATACAGAGGAGGAAGGTGACAACATTTTTATCCCGTGACAGCGAGTACCAAATTTCATCTGTTTAATTAAAAGTCTTTCTCATGTTTTTTGGACCATTGGTGCTAATGTATATATACAATTATGTATCTACTTAAAATTAAAAAAAGGTAGGCTAATAGCTCAACGGATGCAAGGCGCAAACGCATTCCGAACACGCTGTTCCTAAGGCCGCAAATTCTGAACGTAGGTGCGATTAGCAGGAGGTTCAAGGTTGTGTTCTTCGTCTGCAACATACGTTCCTTGACACATCTAGTTATTGGCAATCTGTGTAGACTACGTTTGCGTGAACGCACGATACTCTTGCCCAGTATGTTATGTTGGTTGAGTGAAATCTACCCACCTCTGTAAAATGTAATTTGTTCATGGGGCGCACTATAAGTTTCCGGAACTGGCCACTTAAATAAACAATGTTTAAAAATAATTACAACATTGAAAATGGAAGTCTTTGGCTGTAGAATACAGTTTATTTCATCTGACTGTCACTTGGTTTTTGTATATTGTGGCGTCATTTTAGAAATTGGTTGTCTACATCATCATGGATTTAACTCGAGAAAATTTTCGTAGTATGATTTTGTACGACTTTAAGTGCAATTTAACAGCTCAGCGGAGCTTCGCTTGGCTCCAAACTGCTTTTAGCGATGAAGTACCATGCAAGATGACTATTTATAACTGGTTCGCAAAATTCAAACGCGGTCGTGTGATTTTCAGTGAAGAATTTCGTGATGATCCCCTGTCCACTGCTGTGAACAACAAAAACATCGATGCTGTGCGCCGTATGATCAAAACAGATAGGCATGTGACATACCTTGAGATTCGGGCATCTTTAGGCATAGCCGCTCACGCGATACATGCAGCCGTAGACGTATACCACACCTATAGGTGCCGGTGATGATTTTATACCGATTTATCGGACATCAAAGTTATAACAGGTAAAAGAACTAATATTAATTGCTATTTCGGTAACTACTCTAGCAAACCATAAAGTTTTAAATGCCTTAGTCTGTCATTTAAAAAAATAAACAACTTCAAAAATACGTCACGACAATCGTGTGTTATTGTTTGGGCTGGTGATTTCGGTGTTTATTTATTGAAAACGTACCGTAAGTAGCGTTTTTTAAGTTTACCTTGGACATAAATGTTTATAAACTATACTTTAAGTAATTTCATGGTAAACGTTAGAACCACTCAAACGAAATGTTATTATATTTATCCAAGTGCACCAAAAATTTCATTAGTGCTTTTTAAGTGCAGGGTTTGCGGTGTATTACTGCATTTTATTTGAGATGTTTTTGTTGGGAATACGGAGGGTATTTATTTAGCAATGCAAAATAATAATTTTTATTTATGAAAACTTGTATTTAAACTGAATGCTTTTCTAATTTGCGAAACCAAATAGCCGCCATTTTGCGGTAGGAGGAGCGCATCGCGTGAGCGGTTAATACAAAGCCTCGCTGGCCTTGTCCTTGTAACTCATACTCGTCCAGCAATCCCTTACTTTCCGGCCTCTATAATAATGTACTATTGAGAAAATAAATTCTTAAACCACAATAATATATCCAACATAAGACACAAATTACGCGCAAATCTTGGCCGCACCACTGATGCGAATTTGTGACCTATTGTAATACTATAATATAACTTAATATCATGCTAGCCGAATATCTTCCCTTGGGGATTAATTTATTTAAAACTAGCTATACAAAAACTTATTTTGATGACTAAAATAAATCATAGTGACCCGTTGAGTTCTGAACTAAATTTTCTTCTTCTCATCGTATCGATGACGTACACTAAGGTACTTGGGTCGAGTATGGCCAGCCGATTAATAATTATGGCCACACACAAATATTTTTAAAAATATGTAGCGTACAAAAGCGAACAAGCTCTTATATATTCGGTTACGGAATTCGCATAACAGCGACACTCACGCCATCAAGTGTTAAAGTCAGAGGACGTATTATAATAAATTAACAACGATACATTTTTTATGTAAGTTTTGTCTAATATTTTTGTTTATATCGTTTCTATTGTGTTTCATTTATCATTATTTTGCTGGTGTAGTAAAAGTACATGACATTTCTGTGTGTTTTGCTTCCAATGTTTGTTTGATTTTCAAAGTATGAATGAAAGAAAAAGGCATAAAAGAATAATATGGCCAGTGACTGGCCATATTATCAGCATGTTTACCTGCACCTGATATTGGCGAAATTTACCTTATGACTTTTGGAACCTAGCAACTAACCTAACCTAACTGCCTCTGTGGTCGAACGGTTACTATGCTGTCACGCAGAGGTACCAGGTTCGATTCCTTGTGTTCATTTGTGATTTAAAGCTCTGAGTGACACTACAATTGTTAGGGACAGGCGTGTTGCTTTCCACCAGGTACACGACTTGTTCGTCCCGTCATTTAGTATTTAAATTTAAAAAAAATAAATTTTTCAACCTCTACAATTTTTAACTCATTCTTTGTAGGGGAATCTGCCATAAGAATGAGTAATAGAATTTAATCAGTGTCATAATTTCAAGTGTAATTTGGTTACCTATGAAGCAAAGATAAATTAGTTTATAATACAGTAAAAGAACGGTAATTTTGAAATCGCTTTGCTTACAAAATAACTGAATAACATAATGACGACTTAAAAAAGATCCAAAATTTCCTTCTGTCTAATGCTAAAAAAAAGTAAAAAATCTAATATAATAGAATTCATTAATCAATAAACTGAGTTATTAAACTGCTAACATTATACACAATGCTAATGTCCACAGTTCCGAAGTTCGCGTTATCTTTGTGTTCCACGAAGAGATTTATGCGTTTAGTAGCTTTAACTGACACCAACTTGTTTAGTTAAAATATTTCATATTATCTTCGCGAGAATTTGCTCTGTGCTTTCTTTAGATGCGCGATGCTACAGTAGCTGGAATATCATATAACATAAATGCAGTGACTGTATCTACTAATATACGTTATGGGCTCTACTCTGGACAATCTGATACGACAAGTTTATCCGTCGACACACATACGACTACGGTTATCTTACAGTTCATCAGTTTCTGACTTGTGTATTCAAATATTGATACTTGTACAAAGTTGTACAATTTTCTTAAACATACATAACGATTAGTTGGTTTCGATCCAATTTTAAAATTAATAGTTTTATTAAAAATTACTCAAATTTAATATTTTATATCGAAGCTTTAGTTCATTCATTCGTTCTTTTTCCGTGGGTGATAGGTCGACGTCAAATTGACGTATAGTGGAAATTACAATGCCAACACAATCCCAATTCCAATCCAATTACAATAATAATGATTTCAAGAGTAACAAACTAAATCGTGATTGGGATTGCATTGTAAAGAAATTGAGATTGAGATTGAATTCAAGAATAAGCACTCTGATCGTAATGATTTTTCGTAGCGATTGTGGGCCTTATATTTTGCATTAATTTTCTGTGATTTTTCTGTTTTATTCTGTGTACTGTCTCTGTTTACGTAAGAACAAGCGGTTATTATTGTTTATTCACTGCTTAAGTATATTTTATTTGATTTCGACATGTAATGCCATGGGCTCAATCAAAAGCAAATTTAATTCAAGTTCAGTCTCGGTCAGAATTACGATTATTGTACATTTGCACTGAAAAAAAGAGGCCTCGTATCAAGCGAATCTTAATGGAGTCGTTCACACTTTGGTGGTAATTGAATCATTCAAAACGTTATTCAATTTAATTTAAGCCATTGCTGCAATCATTATTGCCACTGCAAACAACATTTTGTGCATTTCAATCACATTTTTATTTCTTTTCATCTATTCTTCTTTCAAGTTGCTATCTCGCCGCAATTGTATCACGAGTCTGAAGTAACGGTTGGAGTATTTCATCTCCACAAGAGTATACTTTAGTCTTGTGCAAGTAATTGCTCTTAGTATTGTTTTTGAATACTTTTGTGGAGCTTCAGTATTGTTTCAATGTGTTTTGGTTTATGTACACTAAGTGCAACATATTTGGTGCTATTAAAATATTCATAATATTTTTTTTATTCTTTATTTATTTAGAAACTTTTATACAACGTATATGCCAGTTCCGTTGTATCCTAAACTATAGCTTACATGTCTGGGCGGCGCTGC
>NW_020655294.1:596907-615095 GCF_003589595.1 Hyposmocoma kahamanoa
CATTACACTTTAAAAGTTAAAATACTGGAACGTACAGGTACCACGAATGCTTGGGCCACAAACCGGTATACCCCTGGCATACCTCTTTTGCTTTCACCACTCGCTAATCCTTGCATTCACGCCTATTTATTTATTCTTGACCTTTTATCCTTAATTTGATTGGGTCGCGTACGCTAAGATTATTTTGTAAACACAGACTAGTGTCGTTATTCTACTAACGCTTTATTTTTAATACCTTAAGATCCCTTTATTGATTGTAATTGAATACGTTTCACAAAATTCCCTGCCTGCAGATTCCCTGAACTCTATAACTTGAGCTTTTCAAGACGAGTGAATGAATAGGCATTATTTTAGTGTGCTTAATCTTTCGCCGACCTCATCGTCACTTTCGATTAGGTGAAATTGAGGTCAAATGCGCACTTATTTTGATTCCATAAATTCAATGTCCAAATATTATGACCGTGCACCTGCTGTTTTTAGTACCGCAAGCATTGACTTACAATTATATGGACGTCGGGTCCGCGCTAAAAAGTGTCCGAACTTATAGGGCGTTAAAATCGTATACAGAGCGTCATTCACACTTTAGTCTTCGTTTGTTTCTTCTGACAGCGAAGCAAGTAAAATTAGACAGTACTGCGATGACATTACAATTCAAATTCAACGCTTTTTCATATTCCTTTACATGTCACTACGTTTAAATAGGTTGATTTGGGACATTTTTTTCGTGGTTTTTGTATTAGACCCGACGTCCATTTATTTGTAAGTCAATGACTGCAAGACTCTTTATTTTGTTAGTTATTTTAGTAACACTAAAATTCTGCTGTTTCCTAAAGCTGTACTACTGTGTACTTTATTCTCACTTAATACCAAAAGTCGTTGCACTGTTGATGTTTAGATGCTTAGAGGGCGGAGTGTCTAGTCACTCCCGCCACCAAAACACTTTAGACATATATATTGTAATAAAAATTTTTCCGCTTGTTCCCGTAATTTCATTAGTAAGACCATCAATTAAGAAAGAGCATTGTAATTTGATGTCCAAAAAATATTAAAGCTATTCTTGCAGCATAACTTGGGATCAACTCAGTAACCCAGCGGTTAGCATTTAGATGGTCTCTATGCAGGACCCGTTTAAATCTTGAACGACGAATTTCAATAGCATCTTTTCTGAAGATTATAAAAATATGTAAGTAAAGCTAAACAAGGTTTACAACACAAAGCCCTTAAAATTTGACAAAGGTCAAAAGACCAACGGCTACGTATACTACAAAAAGCGTATTTTGTCTTTCGATTAACATGATAACACCACATTCAATTCAGATACCAATGTTTTAGAACCCAAACTCGCACAACACTACCTACGGATCTTGTTGTCAGCATGAATCAATAGCTAAAGAGGACTTTTATTAACACGCATATTTGTCAAAGACTAAAATTTTTATGTCATGGTCAATAAATACTTGAATAATATTTATTACAAGGAAAGAAACTGACTTCTTGTATTTTATATTAAAAATGAATTAATTGATATGCACGGCCATTTACAAAATATAAACTACTTCCTGCCTATCAATCAGCGCTATCTAGATATAAGACGGAATTTTGACCTTTATCAGAATTACGAACTGTAGTATGGAGATTAATAATAACGTACACACTCAACATAGCCCCGCACTAGGGAAACCCTGTGTCGCGGGTGCCATGGACACACACATAGACAACCACAAATTACACCCAAACTCACGAGAGAAATAAATGTAGGTCATACAAATATTTCTCCCGGCTCGGGAATCGAACCTGGGACCTCTGCGTGGCAGTCCGGCATGGTAACCGTTCGGCCACGGAGGCAGTTATTATTAGATTAGCGGTCCTCTCGAGTTATTCGTCCATGTTGTTAGGTTCAATGACCATTTATGAAGGGATATCAGGATTGTGTCGGCCATTCGTACGTATAATAATATGAACTAGTCCAATATGTTATAGGATATCATAATACCAAATGACGGGACGAACACGCCATATGTTTTGTGGTCCTATCCATAATATAGTCTCAGTCCACTTAGAGTTTTAAATCGCAAAGATCTGAGGTGCAGTAATAGCACTGCACCCGTCACCTTGAAATACAAACTTGGCAAGTGTGCCTGTAGTTTCATTGCGTTGGGCGACAGAGATAGGTTAGTTGGCAGTACTTCCTGGGTGAATTCTTTCTCGAGGAGTTTTACTGGTAATAAATATGTTGGAAATGAAACTATTTTTCCGGATTTAAATCGCGTATATTTGTTTTTTCGAACAAACCGACGTTTCGAGCTCTTTACAGGTCCCATGGTCACGGTTGACTCAGGTGGTACAGTTTTCAACCATTTATATCTAATATTAATGCAAAGTACCCTATTTTTTCACTATAGTTACAATAGTTATTAGTTAAATATCTTATTTTTAATTTTACAAAGAAGACATTCCAATTTACGCTACATTAAGTTTTACAAATTATTTTATTGAATTAATTTTTATTAAGTTCAATTTATTATTAATTAATAATAGAAATTAGAATAAACTAAAACATATTTATTAGTACTGCAGTCTTATGTCTGTTTGGGATTTTTCATCAGAGGAAATACTGGATCTCAAACTGGTGGTACGGAGAAACCATCTTCCCTATTGAAATTAGGATGTTATTTTTAATTTCAATGGCCTCTCACAGCATCCTGGGTAGATAACGGACTTCTTTTGCAAGGACCTGGGGTATGTCAAACTTCATTGAATGTATAGGTTTATCCATGACATGCTTACAGACTGCAGACTTGTTTACGCGACGATTTTTCACATCAGCTTTAAGTTGTTTGACGTGGGTACAAATACTTCGCTTCGTTTGTCCAATATAAGAGAGACATTATATACGGCCCGAAACGTCGGTTTGTTTGAAAAAACAAGTATATGCAATTTAAATTCGGAAAAATAGTTTCATTTCCTATCTGTAACAATCGCCAAAACCTAAAAACTCGTTAATAAATATGTTTCTTATATTGAATTTGCTCCAGGAACTTACAAAATTGCCTTTGGTGACATTACATACTATATACTATCACGTATATATCTCATAGGGCTAAGCAGACTACAGTTGCCTGCATAACTTTTTTAGCATCAGATATTTTCACATACTCCCTGTATACTGGTAAAATTTTGACCAGGTTTCGATTCCTGGCAGAACTTTGGGATATAAACTTCCCAAAGTCCTAATTTGGTCCTGGTTTGAGTGTTCTAGATAGTGCCATAGGATGAATTCCATTGCTATGGTATTCATAATCCAGGGAATTCTCTAGTTTGAGACGAGATAATAGGTTATTTTCTGAAAGAAAAAACAATCCCAAAAATAATAAAACAATAAATAATTTTCAATAGGGGAAAAATTAGTCACATTGTTAAGAGAAGATCAAAAGTAATTCTGGGATAATTATTACACAATTTAAAGAAATTTCCATTACTCAGCTATTGTTATAAATGTTATAATAGACAGCGTGCTTAACAAGCCAGCAACTTATTTTAAATTACAGTATTGTATCCGAAGATTTCTCATCAATCATGCCGCAAAGTTTGAAAACAAAGGTTTTCAATCAGTGTGTTCTACCTGTTAAGACATACGGAGCCGAGACGTGGACACCCACGATACTGTTAGTCCACCAATTAAAATTTCCTCAGCGAACTACGTAGCGAGTTACGCTTGAAGTTTCTCTGTAGGACAAGGTACGGAACGAAGTCATCCGACAGAGAACTAAGGTCGTCGACATAGCTGGTAAGATAAGCAAGTTAAGTGGCAATGGGCTGGCTATATCCATAGGGAGAAGCGAGTTCTTGAGTCGAGGCGATGGCTCGGCAAACGTAGTATAGGACGCCTTCTAGCCAGAGAAAAGCTGCTGGCAGCAGACGGAAGCGACAAGCTGAGGATGGGGCTAAATGACGCGCATTGGGAGAGGCTTTAGTCCAGTAGTGGACTGCGATAGGCTGGTGATAATGATCCAAAGACGAGTCGATTATATCAAAAAGCAACTCTTTATGTACAGTTAACATTAACATATGTGTTAGTTTACCAGTTTTGAACAAACTATAAGGCTAATCGCATACAATTTAAGAAAGACAAAATATCCTTGTAACTACTGGTCTGCCTGTCGCCTTGGGCATGATAAGCGCACGTTTGTAACTTCACTTAACTTCGCCTTACATACTTTTCCAGGTACTTCCTATAGTAAAATTTGTTGGAAAGATTTGTTACCGAGCTGCCTTTTCGTCTAACTAGCCTGTTGTACGGGGCACAACCTTGTATTTACTCGGCAGCTAATATTTCCATCATCTTGGCTTGTGTATATTTAAAGATTATCACTATGTTCTTTAGTAAATTTATACATATTGAAGATAGAATTTTAGTATTACCGGACTGTCTTTCGTCTACAGGCGCCAAATTATGTTTATCCGCAGCTTATAGAAGTAGTCATCATTTCGCCTTGCGTATGATTCAAATGCTCTATATGTTTTAAATTTTTATTGAATTGATATTCAATTATGTTTTTGTGAAATTACTCCACTAGCTTGTTATAATTATTAATACAAAGATCGAACACTCAGAAAAAATTCCTTCGATCCGGCCGAATTCGAACAACGTCTTCTAGCTTACCGTGGCAGACGCTATACCAACTAAGCCACGGAACGAACCAGCGGACCTCACGAATTTTTCTATGTGCTTGCATCGTGTCTTTGTATTTGGTTTTTCAACTACTTTTTAGTCGTAGCGCCATCTATGAGAAATCTATGAAATATTTATAACCCAGTTAGTACCTTTACAGCTACCAAGCCTGGCGAGAGATGTCGCTATTCACTGTATTCTAAATTTATGCTCTATATGTTGTAAAATAAATTTTACGGCTGATACAGGCAACCTTTATGTTTAGAGAAGGTTGTAACGAATCTTTTTTCGTAAATTATCACGTGAAGCACCTTAACCAAAATGACTCATCATAACGCTTCTTAGAATTCAACTGTGTCCTGATTTGGTACGTATAAGGAGATAAACAAGTGTTATTAATACGTTTTTCTCATGCAATTCATATTTTAGTACAAACCTCATTTGCGATTTAAGGCCACAAATAATGTTGCTTACAATTTCTGGTCACGCGTCGTGTCCGCGCCATCCGGGGACGTTCAGGGAATGACTCGGGATTCGGGTTACCATAATTTCACAATAGAACGTCGGTGATGTCGACGAGTCGAGCAAAAAGTGCTTTTTGTATGATTACTTCGTGTTGTTGGTAGTTGTAATGTAATATCTGTGTTTGCGTTAAAGCATCCTGATATTGCATATAGATATTTCTTTTTTGTACACCTTAATTGTAGATTTATGCCTGTAATAATAAATAATAATGTGACCTCCAATGCAATAATCCCATTATTTTTCTGCAAACGGATTAATTTCAGTCAGCCGTGCTAGCAGTTTGGGCGGTTGAATTTTTGCGCGTGTTGCTTCCAGCACAAGTGGAAAAGGCCATACTACTCAATATGGTATATATTTATCGAGTTCTTAGGTTTTCGCGATTGTTACACATAGGGAATGAAACTATTTTTCCGGATTTAAATCGCGTATATTTGTAATACGTATAAAAAAATAGTTTCATTTCCTATGGTATTGTATTGTTCGCCAGCTTATGAACCTGAGGCCCGGATCCTTCGGGGAATACCCTCTCCCATTTTAAATATTCAAAATTAATCTTTTAGACAATGGGAGAGGTCAAAATCTAAAATAGATATATGAAATAATTACCTGGGGGCTTACTATGAGCTCTTAGAGCAATCCTGTTTAAGTCCGTAAGTTGGATTGCCTGTCAAATTCGTATTTGACCTCATAAAAACAATTCACTGTCCTACTATGAGCTTATAAGCAACCAGCCAATTTCCATGCAATTCACTTGACGTGGTAATACAGAATTATTTAAATTTGTTGTTGTGTAGAACTTGAACGGGAATGGCATGACAGAATGATGAGATTTTATTTTCAAACGTTAATTATTGTCTCTGGTTAACATCTAACAAGAGTAAGATGGAACTTCATACTAAATCATATGAAAGAAATAGACAGATGTACTATCCTGGGAGCGTTCAAGCACTATTAACCGATTGTGTTCAAAATGAGACTAATTACATTTTTTTTTAATTTTATTATTGATTGTACTTATTACGTTGTTTTGTAATATCGGCAAATTTACAATCATACTTTCCATTTTGTTGTACCACAAAATTACATCTCATGTCCAGTCTTTATCATTAAAATTAATAAAATGGGCTTGTAATTTGATAACATAATTGGAACGTTTCTTGTATTCGTACATTTTCATTGAATGCATTAAATTCAAATTTGGCATTATTTAAAAGTTATTTAAGATTTTCGCTAAGTCAATAAAATTATTAAAATGATTAGAATTCCATTTAAAAATTGCAATAGCATTCATGCCAATAATTTATCAACAATAGGAAATTAAACTATTTTTCCGAATTTAAATCGCGTATATTTGTTTCTTCAAAAACCGACGTTGCGGGCTCTTTACAGGTCCCATGGTCACAGTTGACTGAGGTGATACAGTCTTCAACCAGTTATGTCAGTCAGTCCTCCTATGTGTAACAATCGCGAAAACCTAAGAACTTATCAACAATACTTTAAAGATTGGAAAAGCGATCTAAAATTTTCAAAAAAACGCTCAATAGTTAATATTATTTATTTATTGACAATTGGCTATATAGCCTAAAAAGATAAGAAATAATTATGAAACTGAAAATATAATAAAACTTAATTGAAATTTCTTAAAAATGCAACAAAATCTATAAAAAGTTAGTCACGGAGTAACCTTTATTGAATTGCTTATTTTTACAGAAGAGACCGCTATTTGCCGTCGTGATACGATTTTGCTATGAAAGAAAAGGTGAATGGATTCCGAATGGGGAACTTGTACATGGACATTGTGACAGGAAATCCAAATTACAAAGGATTTAAAAAGGATTGCTCTAAGAGCTCATTGTAATCCCCCTGTTTAATAAATACCAACCACCATATGGCACTGTGTAGACATTCATTGTGGATTTTTAAATTGTTAAAATGTGTGTCATTTTGTTATAAAACAATCTGGGACCCCGTCATCCAGGATCCGCAGCGCCAACCGTCGGGTCCTCGCCCGTTTGCGGTTTATACTGAGTCTTTCTGGATCAGAAAGGCAAAATTCTTTTAATCGGAGAGCACATAAATAATTCCATCAAAATGTACGAAGTTCCAACGAGGAAAAGTAATCACAATAACCCGAAGCTCGATTCTCTATAATATTTTACGGTATGTATTTTCTGCGAAATCGGGAATTCTCTTCATTTTATCAAGCAAAGTAATTAAAATGCCCTTGGGCGTAGTTGGAGGTTGTCATAAAATCCGGGTTATTTCATTTCAAAAATGGCCACCCTATCCGGAATATAAATCCCGTAGTAGGATGTCGTGAGCGCTGCATATATTGTGGAGCTAGGTACATGCGCGAGGGTTAAAATTGGATTTTTGGTTGCTGTCAGCTGTTGACTTTTATGAGAGGAAACAAAATCCTTTATATTATAACACCTAAAAGTAAAGGTAATAAAGAAATAACATTCTATGGATGGCATATAAAACCTAAGGCTGCGTACAGATCTGACGAATGCGCTTCGTGTGCGCTGCTTGCGCGATGCACGCAAGCAGTTTAGTGCGCCTCTGCAATTACATCTCACGCAAGCCTCGCATTAGTTTGCTCTTCTTAGTTGTAAAAATGCTTTTGGAGATGTCGGACGATAACACGACCAACCCTTTCAATTTTCTTCGGGCCATTCCTTCGCAAATAGTCCTATGTGTCCAATGAGCCCCGGAAGTGAGGTGATGTGAGGGACGGATAGTCGGAGAAAGAAAGCGTGCACGTGGCGCTAGCGTAGTGCATAAACGCGCGCGCAAAGATCGCACAAAATAATGCACGCATGCAGTTTTCACAAACAAGCGTATTCGTCAGACCCAAACATTAACGGATGTTGTTCCATTGAGATTTTCTATGAAATAACTCCACTAGTTTGTTACGATTATTGTTACAAAGATGTATCACAAAGAAAAACTTTCTTATACCCGATGGAACTTGCACCAAGGACCACGCTGTACCGTAGCACAGATCTATACGAGCTGAACCAATTGAGCTACAGGTCAAGTTATCGAGTTGACGAAATGCAATGAAACTGCTCTTTTCGGCTTTCAGCGCCGTAAGTGATATCTAGTGAGAGATTTTAGAAACTTTCTGCAGCCGGTAACTTTACAGTTACCTCAAGCTGTTGATGTCGCTTTTTGATGAATTGTATTATTGAGATGGACGTTGTTCCGTTGCTCGGAAGGCGACATAAGTACAAAAGTGTATAATTTGATGTGCTGTTGTGTGTAGTTACGACAAATAATGTGCCAAGACAACCACGCGATGTTTTCGAACCAGGAACTTTCCTGTTTTACGCGCATCAGAGCAATAAATTCAATTCCGCAGACAAGAAGTCAAAAAAAGCAGAAAAAAGTCCTTCTTCATCGCACCTGGGACATTCTCATCTAGTGTCGTCGACTGTACTTTACTATTGTAGCGAATCGCAGCAGTCGCTACAAATATCTTTTGTATATATATTCTCGGACACATAATTTGAGTCACCTCGCGTTTTTACCTTAAAGGGCCAGAATACAAAAATAGTGCTATCTTCGAAGATGAAGGTTTCCCCGGTTTTGCAAGTTCAAATTTCCAACAAGGACTTATGGAAAAGACTTTCAATATACCAGTTTCAAAACTGCGTAGGACAGTTCTTGATCAATTGAACATTGTTTAAGCTTAGGGCATTTAATACTGATGCGAGGTGGCTCGAATTATGTGTCCGGGCTTAGAATAATAACGCATAGAATGATACTTTCATATCAAACGAACTGTCACAAGTGAGGCAAAAACCAAATTCATGTAGGCTAGTTTTAGTAGTAGGTTAATTTTCGGTTTTAATGAATATTTATATAAAAATACAAATTGAAACGCATTACTTCCTTGTGGAATGTGATGTTAGTATCTATTTTATGTTTGTCTGATGCATTTTTACAGTCATTTACCGCACATTTCGTCATTTTTAGTTAAAATTCTGGAACTGTTCGCGGTGCAAGTTGACCTTGAGCACTGACGGCCCGCCTACTCGCGTAGGCCCTTTGGGAGCGCTTCAATTTGCCTCACTTAGCGTGTGCGGGCTAGGTTTCTATGCGTTATTATTCTAAGTGTCCGGAAGTATATATTTTATAGTCTTTTTAAGTTTTAGTTTTATATTACATTCTAAATTTAAATGTGATTGTTTTTGGTGACTTTTCTTACCATTGTGTTCTGTTTTGGATTAATAGCTGCACGTGTTTTCTAATAAATTAATACGCTATAAGTAAATTTGCCTTGGTATTGCTCACTCATTGTTAGCACCCACGCGAACCTATAGATACAGTATGCTGCAACTATCATCCTATCGTATAATTTGTTGTTAAGTATGTACAAGTTTTCCATGTTTATTTCCAATGTATTTTGATGCGAGTTTTATTTGTTTCATCATTATCATCACCAACCTAACCGCTCACGCGATGCGCTCATCTTACCGCAAAATGGCGGTTATTTGGTTTCGCAAATTAGAAAAGGATTCAGTTTAAATACAAGTTTTTATAAATAAAAATTATTATTCTGCATTGCTAAATAAATACCCTCCGTACTACCAACAAAACATCTCAAATAAAATGCAGTAATACACCGCAAATCCTGCACTTAAAAAGCACTAATGAAATTTTTGGTGTACTTGGATAAATATGATAATATTCCGTTTGAGTGGTTCTAACGTTTACCATGAAATTGCTCCTTAAAGTATAGTTTATAAACATTTATATTCAGGGTAAACTTAAAAAACGCTACTTACGATATGTTTTCAATAAATAAACACCGACATCACCAGCCCAAACAATAACACACACGATTGTCGTGACGTATTTTTGAAGTTGTTTATTTTTTTAAATGACAGACCCAGGCATTAAAAACTTTATGGTTTGCTAGAGTAGTTACCGAAATAGCAATTAATATTAGTTCTTTTACCTGTTATAACTTCGATATCCGATAAATCGGTATAAAATCATCACCGGCACCTTTAGGTGTGGTATGCGTCTACGGCTGCATGTATCGCGTGAGCGGCTATTATCTCACTGTAGGATCTTTTTTTGAGACTTTTTTTTGGTTAAATAAGAAAGTTATACCATGGTGTGGACACGTCATGCGGAGGGAAGAATGACATGTGATGATAAAAGTGTTATGTATGGGTATGGAGAGATATAAGGAGAGAGGAAGGCCAAAGAAAAAATGGATTGATCGTGTGAAAGATTACATGGACAAGAAAGGTGTGAGAGTAGAAGAAAAATACATGTTGTGCCGACTGCACCTAGGGTGGAATAAGAACATGAAGAAAAAGAAACTTATACAATGTCACATAAACGTAATTTGTTTCATGAACTTTGTATTATTTTTATTTAAAAGCACTTTGACGGACGATCAGATGTGGCAATATTGTACCAAAGGTATGACTTTATATTAATACCTATGTATATTTTTCGTCACATACGACGATTGAATGCGACTTTATTGTGAAATAACTTTGTTTGTATTTTTTCGGTTATATACAACGATATATATGTAGATACTAGCATACTAGATGCACCGTTCCATACACACGCTGTTTTACTCATGTGCGGTGAAGACACAACACCTGATTATCACAGATTAATAAGCAACAGAGTGTTCTGTCTACACAAGAACAGAGTAGGGATAGTATGAACAATATTTACTATGATTACCATGTATAAAGTAAAAAAAAGACTAGGTTTTCTTTAACTTAATTTGTTTATCTGTTTAGTAATATAGTAATTATAAATAGTTAGCGGAAGGCCACTAAGTCAAAGCAAAATAAAGTGTATTGAGCAACTAATAGAGACTTTGCCAGGAGCTTTACGTTAATTCCCCGACTATGGATAAATAAATTGGTAAACACTTAATATTATCTGCCCGCCTCATCCCCAATAAGTATAGACTGTCATTTCTGTCCATGGTACTACGTTTTTTTGTTTTATACAAATGTAAGTGCGCATTTGACCTGTTGAAAAGTGACTATGAAGGTCGACGATGGACTATGTACACCTAAATAATGCCTATTCACTATCGCCATGAAAAGGTCCAAGTTATATTGTTCAGGGAATAAGAATTCCAATGTGGAAGTATAACGCTTCGTGCGAATCTTTGGTATATCCACAACATGTGGATGGAAAGGAATTAAATCATGTAATTCTATCGCACACTCTCCGCGATATATCCTGATACTCTATGAAAAAATTCAATTCTAAAACCGAACATTACCACTATTGATAGTGTTTTGTTTGGAATATGTAGTTGCTATGAATGTTCTTGTCTGTAGATTAAAGTCCTTTGTTATGTACCGATTTATTTTGTCGTTTTTCATGTTTCTACAACTTAAACATCGACATTAGAAATGTTCGTGATTTGCAATGCGCTATTCATTTTATTCCCTTAAATATGAAAGCACTTTGTAAAGCGCCTCTTATTTTCTAATTCAATAATTCGCTTGACGGAAATGGTTCATTTATTTAAAGTATTAACGATTTCCATTGGCAAACTACCCTTTAAAATGCTGTATTTATTTCGCGTTAGAGCTCCATCTTACCTGGTAAAAAGTGATGATGGCTTGGACAATAAAGCGTGTAAATTTATATTACGTATACTCTTGTGACTATTTTGGAAATAAAACTATTTTTTGATGGCTGACTGATACAATAAAATAAGTGTGTTAACTCCATTAAAATGTAGCGACGTAGCTAGTATATAGTTGTACAAGCACGGCAGTCAAGTTATATGATGCTTTTGAGAAGAGAAGTGGACTGTATGGAAAGTAATGTCTGGAAAAAGCCGTCTCGGCGGGTAAAAGGAGTGCTGAACAACTGAACTACATTACACTGACCTTAGAATTTTTGAAACGAGAAAACTGTCCATAAACAAGTAGAGTAGACCTTTATATCCTTATTGTTAATCTTTACGTCGATTGCTATTTTAAAATCATATAGTCAGGCTTTGTTGGTATTGCGTTAGGTACTTTTAATAATAATAATAAATCATTTATTTGGCATCCAAGGCCCACTTGTTAGTAAATACAGACATTTTTAAACTTATGACTATGAATCCCACATTATTTCGCTCGAGGCGCCGCCGACTACCCGATCGCCTCAAAAGGACCTGGACGAAATGACGAAGATCGGCGCATTGAGCTTAGCCACAAACGTTTTCATGCTGTTAGGACTAGAACGCAGTCTAAAGAATAGTGACGCCTTCTTTTTTCGCATCACAGCAGAAAAGTCGTCTGACAATGCGCTACAATGTCGCGGTTTTTCCAACAACATCCTGAAACCGTTATTATATTGAACACGCAGGGTGCCGAGTGCCTTCTACGTATAGTTAACCCACAGACCACCCATGTAGAAGGATTGACAATACGCTTTGAATAAAATTATTTTGGTTTCCTCACTACAGCCGGCGAATCTATGTGGCAACATATTACATGCAGCCAACGCCCTACGTTCACGATCAATGTCAGTTTGGTGTCTAAGATCCTCCGCCAAGTAATGTCCTAGATATTTAAATCTGCTTACCCTCTTTAGCGCCACCTCATTTAGATTAATTTTAGGTTCATAAGACATCACTCTACCGGGGATCCCAAAGACCATAAACTCACTCTTGACACAATTGTATACTATTGAGTACTTGTATACTGCTCACAAAATCGAAGGAGCTCCGCAATTGAGCCCGCCGTTGGACCCAGCAGCACCATATCGTCGGCATAACTGATGTTATTTACGCTGATGCCGTCGACATCCGACAGTCTTACTGCAAAAAAAGGCTTACTTTTGTAGGGAGTATTTCAATATAATAATTGTGCCTTTTCTTTGTAATAAGGTTTTTTCTTACAGCCTTTCCTTTTTCTGTTTTAAAATTTCTTACAATAAATCTTGTTTTTTTTATGATACGTTCGTTTTGGGTGTTCTTTACCGTACCCTAATGGTAATGCCATTGTTCTGGAACTCATGGCGTACTTTGAGAACAGGCAATAGTGTGGTTGTCGGGGGCAATTTTAAATTTAAATAACATATTTAGAGTTAATTTAGGGTAGTATTTATTTTTCATTATATCTATTTTTTTTATAGTATCAAGTAATGAGCCGAACAAGTCGTGAGCCTGATAGTAAGCGGCATGCCATTCAAAACAGTTGCAGTGTCACTTAAAGCTTTATATCGCAAAGATCTGAAGGGCGTTGCCACTGCGCCCGTCACCCCGAAACACAAGTTATCTAGTTCATGTGTATCATATCAATTTCAGAAGTATCCCTACCCTTCGAAACCGGAACGCAGTAATGCTTATATTCCTGCTTGGCGGCAGAAATAGGAAGGTGGCGGTACTTCCCTAGATGAACTCTTTCACAAGCTCTATTCTTACTAAACGAGGCTTGTGCTAGGCATCTTCACCTCTGTCTTCCTTTTAGACTAAGTTTAAAATCACCCAAAGTTCTTGTTTATCAAACCCAAAACAACCCCATCAATATCAGTTAATTATTACACCAGTAGACAATAAATCGGGTCGTGTGACTATCGTGAGCCCGTCGTCCAGCCGTCGGGCGTGATTTACACGATACGGCGATTGATATGTTGCTCCGATGTCTGTACGCGATGAGGGATTGTAACGATCATGTTACATAAGGCCTTGCTTGTGCATTGTAATAATCTTAGAAGTCAGATACAGGTTAAACCCTATTCTTAGCTGTGTGAGCTCTTTACAAACTTTACGACTTATAACTTTATCGCAAAGCAATAAACCCTGTTATATAAAATTGTGCGTTCGTGCCATTTCCAAATATCAAAGTAATATATGAACAGTCGCCGATTATGATATCTAAGAACTCAAAAACAAAGGCAAGTTTAAAATAACAGTTGAGTTGCAAGTGGAATACAAAACACGACAAAGATTTGAAAAACCACCAACGCTAAAACGTACTGGTACTTGAAAGAAGTAAGGGAATTTAGTAACGTAGATGTGGCATTTCTTTAAATTTATGTGACACAATTTTAATTTTTTTAAACACTAATAAGTGATATGCCTGGTTGTAAGTGACACACCTATTCAAAGCAGTGTAGTAGAGCTCCTTGTGAAAGAGTTAACCTTACCTATTTCAGCATTAGTGTATTGTGTTGTGAAGGGTAAGGGTGCTGGTGAAATTACAGCCACATGAGACTTGTCAACTTATGTCTCGGGGTAACGGGCGCTGTGGCAGTGCCCGTCAGTTCTTTGCGACTTAAAGCTCTGAGTGGTACTGTAACTGTTATGGACAGGCGTGCAGTTATTTGATATTATAAAAAAACAGTACTACAAAAAGTTTCAAATCGCGAAGATACGCAGGACACTGCCACTTCATCCGTCACCCCGATGCAAAAAGTTGAGAAATCCCACGTGCCTGTTGTTTGTCCAGAAAAATGTTAATAAGTGTGCACAATTATAGTTTGCATGGAAACTTGAAACCTACTTTATTTGACATGCATACGGTTATAACAAAAAGTTTAATGATGATAACATTACATTGGTTTTGCTTGTGAACTTCTTCTTCTTTCAATTCATGAATTTGTAATAATTTGAGGGCTTCCATTAATTTAAAATGATTAGAATATAGATTTTGTCTGGAAACATTTTTAAATCATCACAACCATACGGTACCGTGATAGAAATTTGGACTCTAATGTAACTTAAGACATCCGTCAACGTAAAGAAAAGATCTATCAGCGTTAAGGCGAGTCATCAGAGGAAAAGCGGGAAAAACTGTTTTTTTATTTATTTATTTATTTGTTTATTTGCAAACTCTACAGCTTTTTAATTTTCGTTTACAATCATAATAATATACGTATATAGCCAATAACAAAGTTTGTCATATTACATTTTAATTATAGCGTTACTTTATCTAACGTTAATCTATAGCCTAATCGAAAAACAAACATGTTGAAAATTTACATTAAGTTCTTAAATTAATGGTAATCTACATATTATTAAATTATTACATACAAATATAACATTGTTATTATATAAATTATAAAGGTGTAAGTGTAAGTATGTTTTAGTGTTGTGTGTGTTTGTGTGTGTGTGTGTGTGTCTGTGCTCTGTTTGTTTGATAATTATTGCCTTCTAAACTGGGGGTGATCCTTCAATATGTTTAGAAATTGAGTGCGGTTTAAATGGAAGATGTCCACGTCTCTAAATCTATTTTTTTGTTAGATCCATTTACTATTAAAAAACGGTATTAAAAAATATACGCTACACCTAACAATATTCTTCAGAGAATATGCTAATTTGTTACATGGTAGGGTGTACTTTACTCCGTCATATACCATCCCGAAAATATACTAAAACAAAAGTCTAAAACTTATAATTTTAGAAATAAAATATCACCTTGCACACAATTTTATATTATGCAAAAATTTCTCTTTAATTACTGCAAAGAACCTACTAAACTGGTACAATTGATTTTCAACTGAAGCCCTATCATTATTAGCTTCACTTAGCCCAAAACTTGAAAATTGTAGGTATAGAGCGGTTTATGCTGCCCCGTCAGTCGCTATCGGGTGCTTATGAACGTCGAACCTGTATCAAAATTTCTACTTATTTTCAAGGCACGGGCGACCCCCCACACCTCACATTCTAAAATTTAGGTTCGCCATGAAATACTTCGCCTTATGGTTAAACGTGGTCAAGGTGCGTAAAATCAACTTGTAGAGATAGCAGTGGTAGTCCAGCATTGTGGGCGCTGGATGAGAAGGAGTTCCGGTGGTTAATTTGGAAAACGACCTTTTCTAAATTCGTATGAGCGTTATAGCCGAGGAATACTTCGAAGGCCAGAGAATTGGTGTGGTTATTACACATTCTGGCCTCTTTCATGACTTAGGCTCAACTCACACTGGCGCAAAGTCGAAGCGTCGCGACGCGTCATGTTTTTCGCCTATAGTATATTCATCTCTATTTTCCCATTATTAAGGTACAAATTTGTGTGATGCAAATATGGAAACGAAGGTCGACGCGCGCCGCCAAGCGTTGTAGTTGACAAACAGGACACGACACCAGTGTGAGTTGAGCCTTAAATGATAAATTTTTACATGGAACAAGCGGTATTCGCCGACAATAACACATGCAGTCGGGTTCAAGGACTCAAAGGGCCCGACTCTTGAAGCTCGATAGGTACTTCTCGTATCGTTCCCCGATTCTTGAACCTTGATGCCCTTCTCTCGAAGCATGAAATCCTTAGTTCCAGCAGTTTACCCACTATGGATGACCTACAGATTTAAGTTTGGATCGGAGCAAGAACTAAGAATGAAGAATTTCGTTTAACTAAGGTAAACGATTCTTTTACGGGAAACTGTATAGGTTTTTACAATAAGATTCTGGAGTATAATTTAAGAATATCATTTCCTAAGTTTAAAACTTACATTTAAAGTATTTTAATTGAAAAGTCATATTTCAAAATTGAAGAGTAGGTATCTGTTAGATAAAGATGTATGGATAGACAACACTAGTCTTGGTTCCGCATAATTATGATTCAAAGTGTATTTATTCCATAGCATTTACGTTTATTTGAAAAGAGCAATCCCTAGAGTTTCTTGCTCGTTCTTCTCAGGGAGGTCAGCGTAGTGAACGAACAGTAGCATAAAAAATTACGTTTTCAAGTGTAAAAATTTTACCTTAATAAATTATTATTTGACTTTGAATGTATGACAACGCGATTTGACAGATTCAAACGAGTCTGTTGAACAGTTTAACGTAATGGGCTTCGAGAATAGTTCCGTACAGATTTCGTCCTTCGAAAGTAAGGCCCCAGGGTTCAAGAACCGGGGAACGATGCGAAGCGTATCGAGCAGCACAGATTTTGTATTTGTCTTTAAGCAAGATATATCCAAACGCTTCGAATTACCAGCGAGACTGGCGGAAATTAGCCTCTTTGTAGACAAAATTGTCATTATTATTATTAGGTTTTAATTTGCCACATCCACCAATTTGTTACGATGAATGTCGGAAACAAAATGCTTTGCCCGGAATACAGTGTAGGAAAAAAGAGTCATTTGTAAAAGTTCATACCCCAAACATTAGACTTTGGTAAAATATTTGTGTTATTTCAAACATACGGGTTGAATTCCATATTCTTTAGTGTCTAGTTCTGGAATGAATGAGAGGAAATAATATTCCTTTCTAAAAGTTTCTCGAAACGTTGACATTATAAAAATGGCTGCCACGGCGTCACAGCAATTCGCAACAGCATCCGTGATTTTATTTTAAATTTTAAGCGTCGTACTAGGAAATTTTTAGTATCACAAATACTAGAGCAACGAAACGAACCTCCTCATCATCAATGCACAAACAGCAACGAAGAAAGTTACCAAGTTGACAACCCTCGGAAAAGTGAAATTTCCAACACGCATTGAGCCAGCGTGGTGGACTATAGCCTAAACTTCGCCTGAGAGGAGACCCGTGCCCAGCAGTGAGACATACATGTTGATAATGATGATGAGTTATAAGTAAATTAACATAACCTAACCTAACCTCCGTGTAAAAAAGAAAACCGACCTCAAAAGTCCTTCATCCTAGGGGATGGCAAACTAGGGTTTGCCACCCTTAGACGTGGAATTTTTTGTTGAAAATCATCAAAATTGGTTCATAAATGGCAGAGTTATCGCGTAACATACATACAAAAAAAAACATACAGACGAATTGAAAACCACCTCCTTTTTTGAAGTCGGTTAAAAATACAAGTCCAAACTTATATAGTAGGCGTATAAGCCAAGTAGGGTTTCCTCTCGAGATTTCCTAGTACTATATCTTTTCAGAATACCGGGATTTACTTTATTAGTCGGTACCGGTATTGGTGGCAAATATTCCGGGAAATTCTCGTCTAAACTCGAGTCATTCAGTTAAACCACACGAAGTACGAATTACTAAGGGTCGTATTCTAGAACTCTACTCAATGCTCAAGTCAGGATT
>NW_020655294.1:630095-696929 GCF_003589595.1 Hyposmocoma kahamanoa
CAGACTGTTTTACTACAAGCCGAGGAAGGCGACGCAAAGTGTCTATTCTGCCGCACAGCTGTTCACAAGTTAACGGATTGCAAACGGTTTAAAAAAGCGCTGCGCAAAGTACGATGGCAACATGTAAAGAAAAACGGGTTATGCTATAAATGTATTGTCTCCAAATATGATCGAGATAGGTGTCAAGCCCCTGCGTGCGACAAAGAAGGCTGTGGAGCCGAGCACCACCGCCTGCTACATTATACGGTAAACAACAATAGTGCGCGTGAGGTCGCATCGCTCGCGCCGCCGCCACCGCCGCCGCCGAGTACGAGTGCACCGAATAGCTCCGCTATGAACGTACAAGTGTCGCGGGAACCCTTAGTTAAACAGGTGTCGGAAACATTAACGCACATCAACGCGAGTGATAGTACAGTGTTGCTAAAAGTAGTGCCTATCCGTATACACGGACCTAACGGTGTGTTCTCGAGCACGGCGCTGCTTGACGACGGCTCGTCGGTGTCGCTGCTGAGCGCGGAGCTGGCGCGGCGCGCCGGGCTGCGCGGCCGCGCTAGCACGCTGCGCGTGAGTGGCGCATTTGCTGGTAATGAACTTGTTTACGAATCTACTATGGTGAATGTGAACCTTACGGGTATAGACAATAAGGTGCATAATATAAGGTTACGTTGTGTAGATGAATTAAACCTACCTTTGCAAAGCTTATCTATTTTAAATTGTATTAACTCCTCATACTTAATAGATATTAAAGATAAGCTATGCACTTCTGATTCAAAGCCTGAATTATTGATAGGCCAAGATAATTATCACCTATTGTTACCTTCACAAATTAGGTTAGGTAAACTTAATGAGCCGTGCGCTGCCCTTACTCCCCTAGGCTGGTGTGTACATGGAAAGATATCCGTGCCGCGAGGCGTCCGCCTGCCCACCGAGGCAGAATCTAACCTCTTTATTGCAGAGTGTGAGGAGGATACTTCTGACGGTGAGGACTTGTTGCGGCAGATCCACGAGGAGGTACGACGCTCTTTCACGATAGACACCTTGGGCGTAGCGACCGCGCCGCGGCAGAACGCAGAGGATGTGCGCGCCATCGCGCTGTTGGAGCACTCCACGGAGCTGCGCGACGGTCGCTGGCACGTCGGCCTGCCTTGGCGGGACGCGCGCGCCATGCCCGACGCCAGGCCCAGTGCTCTCACCAGGTTAAGGGGTATCGAGCGTAAAATGAGCAAAGATCAGGGTTTCGCCGAGAGGTACCGTGAACGAGTAAACCATTTGTTAGAGAATGATTACGCCAGAGAAGTAACAAAGACTGAGGTATCGCCCAAGACGTGGTAGGTACTTACCCCACTTTGGTGTGGACAACCCCAACAAAAAGAAACTCCGTCTGGTTTTCGACGCGGCTAGTAAGGTAAATGGGTTTTGTCTGAATGATTATTTGCTCACGGGGCCTGACCTATTGTCATCACTTTTGGGTATAATGCTGCGCTTTAGAGAGCAAAGTATTGCAGTCACAGGTGACATCCGAGACATGTTCTTGAGGGTTAAGATCCGAACAGAGGACCAGCACTCGCTGAGGTTTCTGTGGAGAACCAGTCCCACAGAAAATGTGAAGACGTACGCGATGACGTCACTTGTTTTTGGCGCCAGCTGCTCACCGTTCATCGCGCAGTTCGTCAAAAATAAGAATGCGCGGCGATTTGAATCATCGTTTCCCGCTGCGGTTGACGCCATCTGCAACTCGCACTACATGGATGACTATATTGGCAGTCTGCCCGACGAGGCGACGGCGATCGAAATGGTAAGGAATATCAGTAACATTCACAGGGCGGGCGGCTTTGAGATAAGAAACTGGACGAGTAACAGCGTTGCAGTATTAAACAGCGTGCCAAAGGAGACCTTGGGTACCGCCGCTGTAAGGTTCAATGTCGGCCAGCAACACGAGAGCGAGCGCACGCTGGGTCTCATTTGGTATCCTGCAGATGACACGTTAGGCTTTGATATGTCTTTAAAACGCATACCAGAGAACATCATTAAAGGAGAGGAAAGGCCGACTAAACGTTTAATGTTGAAAGTTATTATGTCGATTTTTGATGTGTTAGGTTTTTTAGCATCTTTCACGGTTCAGGGGCGCATCATGCTCCAGGACACCTGGCGTTTGAATATCGGTTGGGACGATTACATTCCCGATGATATTTATCACAAATGACGGAAATGGATTGACCTACTTAAGGTAATTAAAAATATACGCATACGTAGGTGCTACAAATCAATGGGCTGATTTGTAGCACCGCAGTTCAGACAGAGATGGAATGCCAGCGCCCGCGCGAGAGAATGCGACGCGGGATCAACCGATTGAGGAATCTCTCGGCGTCGCGAGTGCGACGTTGCCAACTCTCGCGCACTCCCCGCCGCCGCCGCTCGCATCTGACAACAAGCAACGGTGCGTTTACGCCCAGCGCTACGAGGAGCTACGAACACGTAGCGGCAGCCTCTAGTGCTACAAGCGAAGCCGGTTATAGTAAGTTAAATTTACATATTTTTAGCGATGCTAGTACTCGAGCTATGTGCACGGTAGCTTATTGGCGCTGGGAAAGTGACGGTATTATTAAAGTAGCCTTTATTGCCAGCAAGTGCAAAGTGATGCCTGTAAAGGCATTGACAGTGCCCAGAGCCGAGTTACAAGCAGCTTTATTAGCGGCAAGGTTAGCTCACACTATAGGGAAGGAGCATAAATTGATTCCGGAGCGCCGACATTTTTGGTGCGACTCCACAACGGTTCTGTATTGGATTCGTAACAATACGCGCACCTATAAAACGTTCGAGGCGAACCGACTGGGTGAGATCGACGAGCTGTCTCGCGTAGACTAGTGGAGATACATACCTACTAAGTTAAACGTGGCTGACTTAGCTACGCGGGAAACTTTCGATCAATCTCTGCAAAGTGAGTGGTTCGCGGGCCCGAACTTTTTATACAATGACGAATCTTTATGGCCAAAAAATATTATTTGTCCACAGTCGGATACTACGATGTCGGAATGCGTTGCAATCGTACAGGAGACTTCAGTCGAGTCAGCTGTACCGGACCCAACACGATTTTCTGCTTGGCTTCGCTTGAAGCGGGCCGCGGCCGCGGTGCTGAAGTTTATCGACAAGTGTAAGGGACTTACAGGACAAGTTGACCTCAGCACCATGGAACGTGCGGAACGATTGCTGCTGCAGCACGCGCAGCTGGAATCCTTTAGTGAGGAACTCACCGCTATTAAAAATAACAAGCCATTGCACCGCAACAGTCGACTACTGTCTTTGTCACCGTTCTTAGACGAACACGGCTTGCTGCGGGTAGGCGGCAGTATCGACGCTGCGACAGATGTAGACCTCGAAGTGAAGAGGCCGGTGATAATGGACGGTCGGCATCCTGTGGCCAAGCTGATCGTTCGTCACTATCACGTGCAGGCAGCCCATGGGAACCAAGAGACCGTGGTCAACGAGGTGAAGCAGCGGTATTGGTTGTTGCGGCTAAGACCTACAGTTAAATCCGTAGCGTCAGGGTGCATGCTGTGTAGAATTCGCAAATGTAAGCCGCAAGTACCACGAATGGGTGACTTACCTAAAGCGCGAGTAGCGCACCATCAGCGTCCTTTTTCGTATTGTGGCCTGGACTTGTTTGGTCCGATGGAGGTCACTGTGGGCCGACGCCGGGAGAAAAGGTATGGAGTTTTATTTACTTGCCTTACAGTACGCGCTGTCCACATCGAGCTGGTCTCCTCCCTGACGTCGGACACGCTCATCATGGCGCTGAGGCGAATGGCAGCGAGGCGCGGCTGGCCGCGCCACCTATATTCGGACAACGGCACAAATCTGAGGGGCGCCGATACGGAGCTACGACGATCGGTTCAAGAACTGGACACTGAAAAACTAAAATGTCACGGTGTCAACAAAGGCATGGAATGGACTTTCATACCTCCTGCTAGCCCACATTGGGGTGGGGCGTGGGAAAGGCTCATACGTAAAGTTAAGACGTCACTTAAAGTCATCCTGAATGAACGAGCACCACGGGACGAGGTTTTAAACACACTCATGGCTGAGGTAGAAAACATAGTAAACAGCCGTCCCCTGATGCATGTCTCCGTCGAGTGTGGCGACGTCCAGTCTCTCACCCCAAATCACTTCCTTCTTGGCACGTCGTCGAACTTACCTGCTATCGGAACTTTCGACAACTCGGATCTGTACCTGCGCAAACATTGGCGTACGGCCCAAAAGTTGACCGATATGTACTGGCGGAGGTGGGTAAAAGAAATCTTACCTGATCTCATACCGAGAAGGAAATGGCAAGTGGAACAGAAGTCGCTGCAAGTAGGCGATCTCGTCCTCGTGGTTGACCCGAGTTCTCCTCGCAACATGTGGCCTAAGGGTCGGATCACACAGGTGTTCCCCGGCAAGGACGGCCGCACACGGCTTGTTGAGGTAAGTACCGGGACCGGGACATGGCGACGGTCTGCGGCCCGCGTCGCACCTATATCTGTAGTTAATGAGTGCTGAATCAGCACTAGGGTGGGGATTGTTAGCGACGCGCTCATTAATTAACATAATATAGTTTTAATTTTAGAAAATAAGGTACATTTAGTTTGTTTTCTTTGTATTCCACCTTGTTTTTTTTATGCCAACCGCGGCGAGGCAGTCCTCTGCTACTCGCGAGCCGTACCGCACGGCGTCAATTGTAAACCGCAATTTTTTTAAGTAAATTCGTTTTGCTGCAGTACAAGTGATTTTATTTCTAGCGCTAGTTCGTACAACCAGTAACAGCCTCCAAAACTTCAAACTGGAATATCTTAACCTTAAACCCAAAACAAAATTTGTTCAATTTCAAATCTATATTTTCATATATTTTTCATAATTTGTATGCGTTTGATACAAAATTATGTCGACAAAAATATAACCGCTCACGCGATGCGCTCATCCTACCGCAAAATGGCGGCTATTTGGTTTTGCAAATTAGAAAAGGATTCAGTTTAAATACAAGTCTTTAAAAATAAAAATAATTATTCTGCATTGCTAAATAAATACCCTCCGTACTACAACAAAAACATCTCAAATAAAATGCGTAAAAGTAATACACCGCAAATCCTGCACTTAAAAAGCACTAATGAAATTTTTGGTGTACTTGGGTAAATATGATAATATTCCATTTGAGTGGTTCTAACGTTTACCATGAAATCACTCCTTAAAGTATAGTTTATAAACATTTATATTCAGGGTAAACTTAAAAAACCCAACTTACGGTATGTTTTCAATAAATAAACACCGACATCATCAGCCCAAACAATAACACACATGATTTTCGTGACGTATTTTTGAAGTTGTTTATTTTTTTTAAATGACAGACCCAGGCATTAAAAACTTTATGGTTTGCTAGAGTAGTTACCGAAATAGCAATTAGTATTAGTTCTTTTACCTGTTATAACTTCGATATCCGATAAATCGGTATAAAATCATCACCGCCACCTCTAGGTGTGGTATGCTTCCAAAAACGCATGAATCGCGTGAGCGGTTATATGTGAGTTTGCCATTGTCCTTTTAAAAACAAAATAAGATGACAAGAACTCATATTTTGAATGGATAACGACGTCGTGTACCTACACAAAAAAGCCTCTGTAAATGGGGCGCCCTAAATGATTTGAGACAATTTTTATTTATTTAATATATATAAAAACATTACAGATTATGAGCCGTATTAATACGGGAAAACCTTGAATTCGAAGCGAGGTACAGTTTCACAATTTAAACAATATTACACTTTTAATTAAATTATTTAAAAAGAATTAACAATCATTCTTTAAGTTCACTATATACTCCAAGAACAGTATCTGGACATCGGTTACCGCGTAGGAAAGAATCGCTATTCTGCCCTTACAACAGGCATATAACATTTCGTTAGAGTTCGTCCAGGGAAGTACTGCCACCTTACCCTATTTCTGTCGCCAAGCAGTAATATGAGCATTACTGCGCTCGGGTTTGGAAGGTGAAATTACAGGCACATAGGACTCGTCAACTTATGTCTTAGGGTGACGGGCGTAGTGGTAGCGCCCCTCAGATCTTTGCAATTTAAAGTTCTTAGTGGCACTGCAACTGTTATGGACAGACGTGTAGCTTACCATCAGCCGCACGACTTGTTCGTCCCGTCACTTGGTATTATAAAAAAGAATAGATATAATGAAAAAGAAATGACTACCCTAAATTAACCCTAAAAATGTTATTTGAATATAATACGTCATGAGTTCCAGAACAATGGAATTACCATTAGGGTATGGTACAGAACACCCAAAACGAATTGAAAAGCTCATTCTGCCTCCGTGGCCGAACGGTTACCTGCCGCGCAGCGGTTCCAGGTTCGATTCCCGGGCCGGGAGAAATATTTGTATGACCTAGATTTATTTATCTCGTGAATTTGGGTGTAATTTGTGGCTGTCTATGTGTGTGTCCATGGCACCCGCGACACAGGGTTTCCCTAGTGCGGGGCTATGTTGAGTGTGTGCGTTATTATTCCCCAAATTGGTCCTCGGGAATCGAACCCGAGATCTCCTCATTCAGCGCTACAAACCGTTAGGCTACCGAAGTCGTCGAAAATGTTGAAAAAAAGCACAAAAACAAATCTACCTTAAAAAATTTAAAGTAGAACATTTTTATCGAGGACCGCGCTCAGGGGCTACGTGCCCTGGAGGCTGACAAAGTTTTTCCTCAGAATTGCTTAGAGTGTTAGATAGAATTTTTTAACTAGAAAAGTTCAAGAGTGAGCCGTGTCCATGGAACTTGTAAAGAACCTGAAGTATTGGTTTGTTTTAAATATATACATAATATATATATATATGTATATCGAAGTTACGCACAGAGTTATTGAGGTTAGACACAGAGACTGTTGTAATTTCACAGATACGGTTATCGATCTCACACACGACTGCCGACGTCACAGACACGTTCGTGTTGCTCTGCCGGAGTCGCAGTCTGAATTGCCTCCTTCTCAGCACCCCAACACGTGCATATCCAGGCGCCGAACATCATAATTTCTTCGGCCAGTCATGACAGCAACAGAATCGTCGCCAACATGACAACGTGCATAGTTAGTATGTCGCCCCGCCGAATGGTTGGCACGCCTGCGTTTCGTCGAGTGTGGACAGCAACTAAGCTGTCAAATATGTTGGTACGCCTGCGCTTCATCGACCATTCCGGGAAACAGCAGCGTTGCCAATAAGACGGTCTGAACAGTGACAATCAGGATCCGTTCGCTTCGACATATTAAGCTCGCTTACGAACCGTCGCGACGCGTCATGTTTTTCGCCTTTGCGTTTTCGACTTTCGAGTGTAAGTTAAGCCTTAGTATAGGTATATATGTAGAAATATGGCTGTCTGCGAGACATTGAGGGAACCTAGCTGTTTCGCCACTAATTGTGCCAGAAATTATTTTCTAACCGTTTACGCGATGCGCGCCTCCTACCGCAAAGTGGCGGCTATTTGGTTTCGCAAATTAGAAAAGCATTCAGTTTAAATACAAGTTTTTATAAATAAAAATTATTATTCTGCATTGCTAAATAAATACCCTCCGTACTACCAACAAAAACATCTCAAATAAAATGCAGTAATACACCGCAAATCCAGCACTTAAAAAGCACTAAAGCAATTTTTGGTGTACTTGGATAAATATGATAATATTCCGTTTGAGTGGTTCTAACGTTTACCATAAAATTACTCCTTAAAGTATAGTTTATAAACATTTAGATTCAGGGTAAACTTAAAAAATGCTACTTACGGTATATTTTGAATAAATAAACACCGAAATCACCAGCCCAAACAATAACACACACGATTGTCGTGACGTATTTTTGAAGTTGATTATTTTTTTTAATTGACAGACCCAGGCATTAAAAACTTTATGGTTTGCTAGAGCAGTTACCGAAATAGCAATTAATGTTAGTTCTTTCATGTGTTATAACTTCGATATCCGATAAATCGGTATAAAATCATCACCGGCACCTCTAAGTGTGGTATGCGTCTACGGCTGCATGTATCGCGTGAGCGGATAATGGGCCGATTCTCTATTAATTCACTATGCCGGCGGAGAATAAATAGTAACTTCGTTCATTGAATTTAATTCCTTTATCCACTTCTCACAATAATTAGTTTGAAAGTACAAAAGATGAAAGGTTGAAACAGATTTTAAGTGTCACGCGGCATTTTTTTTATTATTCTTTAAAATATCAAGTGACGGGACGAGCTAGTCGTGCGGCTGATGGTAAGCTACACGTCTGTCCATAACAGTTGCAGTGCCACTAAGAGCTTTAAATTGCAAAGATCTGAGGGGCGCTATCACTATGCCCGTCACCCTGAGACATAAGTTGACAAGTCCCATGTGCGTATAATTTCACCAGCACCCTTACCCTTCAAAACCAGAATGTAGCAATGCTAATATTACTGCTTGGCGGCAGAAATATGTAAGGTGGCAGTACTTCCCTGGACGAACTCTTTCGGCCCGAGATTAATTTATTTCCAACTGACAGACATCCAAAAGCAATCTTATCAAAATCGCGTTCGTTCATAAAACATTGACCATCACCTTTCCCTCCTTATTTCCATATAGCAACCGGCCATCAACCATCATGTCATAGGACGACGTCAGAATCAAATTACACCAGCGCTGTCCTCCCTGTGACTTTATACATTTGTAAACGAAGAAAATATGACCGAACTAGTTAATGCGAATCGTAGATAGCTTCGTTTCTCAAATAATTAATAATAACGCACACACTCAACATCGCCAGGGAAACTCTGTGTCGCGGATGCCATAGACCCACACATAGTGTAACACATTTTTTTTCGTAGATCTCCTGAATACAAAACCAAACCAAATTTATCTTCTCTCCTTGGTATTTTTCACCATTCTTGTACAAAATGTCACTTTGACGTTATAGTCTAAAAATATTTAGTAAATTAGTTGAAACTTAAGTGTTGGTGTAATCTATTCTTTACACCATTCACATATATATTACCTGTTGGTGAACGATTTTTCTATAAAATCAATATCGTGAATGGGTTCCCTTTAATTTGACATATTTTTGAAAACACGAACCCTGGCTAATTTTTCTTGTATGGTAACACAGAATATTAGTGCTGCGTACCAATTAACTCGATTTTACTTCTGTAGTCGAGCTTCATGAAAATTATTGCTTTTCTTTAATATTTCCATGTCGAACGCCGTCAAATAGTTTGCCAAGTACTTTCTGTTAAGTAAGATTGCGCCCCCCTGGGAAGTTCTGATCACTGTTTGGTTGGGTGTAAGGTTTCCCAAATGCCTCCAACTAAGCTGAAGGAGGTCACTCGTCGCATTTGGCACTACTCGTCGGCGGATTGGGATGGTATGCGCGACTACTTTGCGTCCATCCCTTGGTTGCAGCACTGCTTTGCGGGAAAGGATGCCTCAGCAGCTGCCGATGCTGTTGTCGATGAGATTGGAACGGCTATGAATTACTACATACCGTCTTCCAGAGTCATCGCCAATCGCAGAGGACGCCCTTGGTTCAATCGCGAATGCATGGACGCTGTTAGTGAGAAACAGGCTCCATATCGTGGTTGGATCAAGGGTCGTGTAACAAAGGATCCCAACCTTGCGTCCCTTAAAGCAGCCTATAACAAAGCAACCAAGTCTTGCAGGAGGGCTTACATAAGAGCGGATGCCCAGCGCGTTTCACGGATTGGCCAGAAGCTGGTAGCCCATCCCACCGGTAGCCGTGCCTACTGGAGCCTGGCCAAAGCCGTGCAGTCCAATTTTTGTCGTTCGTCGCTGCCGCCTTTGAGGTATCCCAATGGATTTTTGGCCTATGGCCCCGAAGAGAAAGCCAATTTATTGGCCGACCTTTTTGGGGCTAACTCGCGCATTTACGACCAAGATGCGCAACCGCCGTCAATTCCCCACTGCGGAGTCACAATGCCTGATATAGTTATCAGGCAATGTGATGTCCGCAAGGAACTGTAGACTCTTGACGTGCGGAAAGCCTATGGTCCAGATGGGATACCTCCTATCGTCCTTAAAAGGTGTGCGGCGGAGTTGTCTCCCATACTGACGCGCTTATACCGCCTCTCATACCAATCTGGTAACGTGCCCCTAGCTTGGAGGGAGGCCAACGTGCAACCTATCCCCAAGAAAGGAGATCGGTCTGATCCGACAAACTATCGCCCAATAGCTGTCACTTCAGTGCTCTGCAAAGTGATGGAGCGGATTCTAAATATCCAGATAATCCGGCACCTGGAACGTCACTCCATTCTTAATGATCGACAGTACGGGTTTCGGCCGAACCGATCAACGGGTGACGTTCTAGCGTATCTAATGCATCTCTGGGGTGAAGCCATCAACAAACAGGGCGAAACCTTAGCGATAAGTCTGGATATTGCTAAGGCCTTTGATCGGGTCTGGCACCGTGGTCTCCTCTCCAAGCTTCCGGCATATGGTCTTCCCGGCCGCCTTTGTGAGTGGATCTCCGGCTTTCTGCGCGAGCGAAGATTGCGTGTCCTTGTTGACGGAGGCACTTCGCGGCTCGTGACAGTTAATGCTGGGGTGCCACAGGGCTCCGTGCTGTCGCCCACGCTGTTCCTTCTACATATCAATGACTTGTTGCCTTTTGGCAACATTCATTGCTATGCAGATGATAGCACAGTGCACGGTTGCTATTATAAGCAACCGTCAAGCAGCCGGGAGGACCCTGAGAGAAACCGGGAAAAACTTGTCGCTGAGCTCAACCATGTTTTGGAACATATATCGTCGTGGGGCTCCCGAAACTTGGTTGAGTTCAACGCCAAGAAAACCCAGGTATGCGCGTTCAGTTCCAAAAAATCCCCATTCCTTCCACTTCCCCATCTTCAGGGTACAACGCTGACGCTGCAGGACAAGCTCAGCCTGCTGAGGATGAGCATCCGGAAGGACATGAGCAACAAAGACTATATAGAGAGCGTCATCTGTACCGCGTCGCGCAAGCTTGGCATCCTGAACAAGGTACACCGATTTTTTACTCCAGAGCTGCGATACCTGTTGTATAAAGCTCAGGTCCGAAGCAGCATGGAGTACTGTTCGCACCTTTGAGACGGCTCTGCCAAGTACTTGCTCGATGCCCTAGATGGACTGCAGCGCTACGCCTTCCGTGTTGTCAACAATCCTCATGTAACTGAGCATGCGGAATCGTTACAGCTTCGCAGAGATATAGCGTCTCTTAGCGTATTCTATCGCCTGTACCACGGTGAGTGCTCTGAAGAGTTATTCAACCTTATCCCTTCCTCTCCTTTCCATCAGCGGACCACCCGTGCCGGACTGCGTTGCCACAGTTGGACGGTCAGTTCAATACCGTCCCGCACTAAAAAGTTTGGCAATTCGTTCTCATGCCGAACCATCAAATTGTGGAACCAACTCCCGGCGCATGTATTCCCTCCCCTCTATAACATCGGGTCCTTCAAACGTAGTGTGAAGAAGCATTTGGCCAGACCGGCAAAATGATAGTGACGGAGTGAAGATATTTGTGTTTTCCATCCGTTACTCTCATCTCTGGACTGTATTCGCACTTTCCATCAGGCGCGGTGCAGTCATTTTGCCGAGTCACAATAAAAAAAAAAAAATAAAAAAAAAAAGATACGTAAACCTGGAATCGCCATGTATTCTTGCGGGTTTAGGTGACAATACTTGGGAGCTGTATCTAGATGATTCGATAGATTGTATGTGGCGTTGTTCGCGGGTAACATCTCTTAGGAGGGATTCGGCGGAAGCTCATCTTTTCTTTTCGACACGTCGGAGCGCAAGGTGTTCCAGATTTCCTAGATCGTCTACGATGATTTATCCCATTGGGGGCATGGTCCCCCAATGCCTTCTTAAATAAAATAAACTAGGAATAGCCAGATGCCGTAATTATGGGTCTCCGAACCCTGTACCAAAAGTAAAACCCGTGTCACCGGACCGCATGGTGAGTTGACCTCTGGATTCTTTCCTTCATTAGATGCTTCGTCATTTATATCAATGTACTGTAACAATCTATATTGTTGCAGGGTTTTTCTTTGTTTTCTTAGTTGTACCTTTGGTACTTGTAATTTCGAATCTCGCCATCAACTGAATGGCTGAGACTAAGCTGCAGTAACTTTTGTTCGGCTGTGCCCGACCACGTGTCATGAGCTCCACGGGTGGACGGCACCTACGTATAACTTCGTTACTCCTGTAGCAACTACGCTGTCTTCGCAGCGGATCTGGTATGTAACTTAAATGTGCATCCGGTAAACTCCAGGTCAGTGACGTATAAATGAAGTGTCCATGTGTCACTCATGTACTTTCATAAACTCTTAGTGCAGTGTATTAACTCTAAGTATACTTAAAGGTAATCTTTTGTATGTAACAATTAAGGGCAGTAAACATATCCGTACTCTCCCTTTGTAAACTCAGGGAAGTAAAAATACTAGTTCTCCATACTGTACCCTTACATTTAATTGTAATATGTAACAAAAACAAATTTAAAAATAAAGCTTCTGGTTATTTCTACTTGAAACTTGTTTTCGTTGTGTGTACGGCGCCCTTCCTTCTCCTCGCTTATAAATTTTACACGCAGCATCGGGTCAACCAGAACTCACCCACAAACCAGTCTCATGCTCACTCAAACCGACTGGAGCTGACCTTTACAATAGACAACCACAAATTACAACGAAACTCACGAGAGAAATAAATATAGACCATATGAATATTTCCCCCGGCCCGGGAATAGAACCTGGGACCTCTGCGTGGCAGTCCATCAGTATGGTAAACGTTTGGCCATGGAGGCAGTCAAATTACAAAGCAAGACATGATAATATTAGCTAAGATAAATCCTTTTGTAAAGCACATTACATAAACAATAAATCGAATTTTGTTACATTACGCTTAAAGCGATAACTGGCTCCGACAGATATATTAATGGTAAGCGATGTCACTTCCCTAGATAGACATGTGTCTATCCATGACAGCTGCAGTGCCTCAGACTCAATGCTTTTAATCACAAAGATCTGAGGGGCACTGTCACCCTGATACATAAGTTACTCATTCACAAAGAGCTCTACTGCTAATAAACACAGGATTATTTGTGAGAAGATGCTGTACACAGCAGTGGAACTACATAAAGACCAAGTCAACAAAAAAATCATTTAAGGGGCAATGTGTACGCTTCTAAAACAAGATTCCGGTTGATATACAAAATTTGCCTTTCACGAGGTTTAAAACTATAGTGAAACAAAAACTTTATACTAAAGGTTATTATAGAACTTCTGCGTACTTGGATGACAAAAATCCGTGGTAGTAACCCATTTAGCTCATGGAGGTAGTCTCGATCTCTGATGTTTCAAATAAAAATAAAAAAATTTTGTAAATGTTATTTACAAACAGCAACCCCTAGGTCTATACTACACGGGCGGTTCTCCCGCCGCGGGAATCCGCTCGACAAAGCTCCCGCAAACCAGCAAACTACACGGGACGCGGTTTACCGCTGTGTTTTGTGTTCATTTCAAGATGGATCCGCCAATGATAACTGCGCTTGCAGCTCTTATATTATTAGAATTATTAAAAAACAAAGTAAACCGCAATGTTTGGGTGGAACCAGTGTTAAGTAACCGTTTAACTTCGGGAATATTTCATTCAATGTTTAGTGCACACCGTGATAACCCTCATAAGTTTTTCTCTTACTATAGAATGTCTGTGAACTCATTTGATGAACTTCTATCAATTATAAGCCAACGTATTAAGAAACAGGATACAAATATGCGGAGATCCATCACACCTGCGGAACGTTTGGCTGTAACTCTCAGGTAAATAAAATAATAATATTTTTATTGGGGTAAGTAATTCAGAACATTAAAATAATCATCATTTTCCGTTGATGTGTCCGAAGCAGTATCGTTTTGTGGCGATGCGACACTAGTCATTGGAGTTAATGTGTCCTCGTGATATGCTCTAGACCCAGAGCTCCCAGATGGCTCCTGGTTCCTATGGTAAAGAAACTCAGACAAGTTGCTAGGAATACTGCGGTTTCTTTCGTTTCTTTGTATATTTCTGAATAAATTCGTAATTTCATATCTAGTTTCCATAGCCAAATCAGGAGTCATGGAATCCATAATGGGTACAAAGGACATAAGAAATGCTCGATTTCCTTTTGCGTCACTATCTTTATTTAACTTTTGTAATTGTAAACTTTCGTTCAAAATTTTTGTTATTTGAGGAATTTGGGTACTTTCCATTTGTTTCTTTTTTTTGGTAAGAACTCGGTTTTGTCGCGGTGGTCTCATCAAATTATCTTCTTCAAAATCCTGATTTTGTGATGAATTCGAAGGTATTGGAGATACGTTGGACTCACGTTCTTCTGCAGTACTGACGCTAGGGCGTAAAAAGGACAACAACTCATAATAAATATATCGTTTTTTTTTTGGAGCCGATTGTCCCGACACTGTGGTTGTTTCTAAATTTACTTCTTTTTTATAACTATCTCTTATATTCTTCCACTTCTTCATTAGGTCCTTTACTGCAAAAAAGAAATGTATTATTAATGTGGCATTTATTTATTTTTCAGATATTTGGCTTCGGGAGCAACTTTCACTGATTTGGAGTACGATTTTCAAATTTCTCGAAAAACTATACCATTAATTGTAAAAGAAACCTGTCAAGCTATTTGTCAAGAATCAGCACCTTTAGAGATGCCAAAACCAAATAAGGAAAAATGGATAAATATTGCTGAGAAATTTTACAAAGAAGCGAACTTTCCTAATTGCGTTGGCGCCATTGACGGCAAACATATTAGAATTGTTTGCCCTCCGAATGCTGGATCTAAATATTATAATTATAAAAAATATCATTCGATTATTTTATTGGCAGTGGTTGACGCAGACTACTGTTTTACATTCATTGACATTGGTGCTCCAGGTCGAGAAAGTGACTCTTCAATTTTTAAAAGTTCAAATTTCGGGCAAAAGTTAACTCGTTCTCAATTGGATTTACCGGAGCCAATTCATCTTCCTAACAATATAGGAAATCCTCGTGTGCCTTTTGTATTTGTAGGTGATGCTGCATTCGGTTTAAATAAAAATGTTATGAGACCATTTTCTTTACGAAACATAGACACGCCTAAGAAAATTTTTAACTATCGACTGTCTAGAGCCCGCCACTTTGTGGAATGTGCATTTGGTATCCTCAGTAACAAGTGGCGAATTTTTCATTCAAGCATCATAATCAATCCACAGAGTGCAAAACACATTATAAAAGCTGCTTGTGTATTACACAATTTCGTAAGACGCAGAGATGGTTATCAATTTGAAGATACGATTCGATGTGATATGGAAGAATTCGACGAAGTCCAGGCAGTTGGAGGCCGATCTAATGGCATTTCAGTAAGAGATTCGTTTGTTCAATATTTCAATGGCCCTGGAGCGGTTCCTTGGCAAAACAGGATGATACATTAAAATAAGAAATAAAATAATAAGTAAACTTACCAGCTCTGTTTCTTTCTTCTGGGCCTAAATCAGCCCAATGAGCAACCACTTCCTGTCCTATCTCCATCCATAACTTCGCTTTTAATTCCCGATTGGCGTATTCCTTCGACTTCACTTCATATAAAGCAGGCCTTTCTTGTACTTCAATAATAAAACGCTCCGTGTCGAACATTTTGACGCGGCACTAGCCACGCAAGCGCAGACACGACGAGCGAGCGAGAAGGTCCCGCGCAGAATGACGCAATAGCGGATAACCGCCCGTGTAGTTTTAAATGGCGGTTAACAGCGGCGGTTTGACGCTGCATGCGGCGGTCGAATTTCTCCCGCCTACAAACCGCGGCGGGAAACCGCGCAGTGTAGTTTGTAGCATACAATGTCCATATATAATTGAGTCTAGTGCGGTTCAGAAGCGGATTCCCGCGGCGGGAGAACCGCCCGTGTAGTATAGACCCTAGAGTTTCTTGTTTATTCTTCTCAGGGGAATCTGCCTTACGAATGAGCGGTAGAGTTTAACCATTGTGACGATTTCAAGTGTAATAATGCTTACCTAAGAAATAAAGATTATTTTGAATTTGAATTTGAATTTGAAAGCACTAGAGCTTGTGAAAGAGTTTGTCCAGGGAAGTACTACCACCTTACTTATTTCTGCAGCCAAACAGTAATGTTAGCATTACTGCGTTAGGGTTTTGAGGGGTAAGGATGGTGGTGAAATTACAGGCGTATGGGACTTGTCCACTTATGTCTGAGGGTGACGGGCGTAGTGACAGTGCCCTTCAGATTTAAGCTCGAAGCGACACTACAACTGCTGCCAGAAATACCATACCATAAGGCTTACCATAAAGCGCACGCCTTGTTCGTCCCGTCATTTGGTATTATAAAAAAACCAACTGGTTTGTTTATTCTACTACATATATTATAGGTTTTTATTAATGGAATTAACATGTAATAAAGCATCTCAATGTGTCAATGCATTAATATTAGCCCAATCACAATTCTGAAATAACATAAATTAATAACAATCAAAGTGATTATTCAAATTATGAATTATTATTCACTTTACCCTTAATTGGCAGTTGAGAATTTCGAGAACAGAATATTTAATTGAATGTTAAGGCCCTAAGGATTCAAATAACAATATACTCATGACTGTTGGTGCCTATAAATAAACACGGTACTTCTTTAGTTAGTCTATGTTAATAAGGTCCTTTTTTTGCAAAGCATACCGTAGGAGATACATTTTAGCAAGATTAAGTATTCGTGACAGCACCATATCGCTTAGGGCCGGTGCTCACTGGCGGGAGACGGGACGACAGGGGATCCTTCGGCATTCCTTCAGCTTAAGCGTGCCGAAGCATCCTTGGGCATGTCGAAGCATTCTATTGCGTCTCCTCTCGCCCCGCATACCCGCATAGTCAAATTCGGCGTCCCGAAGCCTGCTGAGGCATCACTAAGGCTGCTGACTCATCTTTAAGGCTGCTGAAGCATCCCCAAAGCTGCCAAAACATCCCCAAGGCTGCCGAAGCATTCTCAAGACTGCCGAAGCATTTTTAAGGCTGCCGAAGCATCCCCAAGGCTGCCTAGGTATTCCGGAGGTAGCCGGGTCGTCGTCTCTAAGCATACCATAGCTTTACTTTGCAGCTACCATCATTATCATTGAAATTGCAAGTATAATGTTATATATAGATTTTAAGACTTTCTTGGTTATTCACTAAATGATTATCACTAGTATCAGGTTTCTTACCACGGTATGACTTCTTTTTATTTTCCCAATATTTCGGAACGGGTTGACTGGACGGCGGCAGATGACAGCTTTATGAGCAGACATATCTGTCTACCCTCTTGCGCTGTCGACGACTACCTTCATCGCGATTTGTTGTGGCGTTACCATTGTCACTCACTTTTTTCACACAAACCACACTCACTGTATCCACACGCGAAACTGAACTCGAGGTGTTTTTGTTTTTATTACTGCACGCACTAAGGACCGGATTCCATGCACTGGACAGTTTAAAACCATCATCACGGTTAAATGTTTTGTACTTCGTGATCTCGATGGCTTCTCGTACCAACCGTGGTATGTAGTGACGTTCTGTCGAGAGTACCTGGGGGCTATGCAACTCGATCCAGTGGTTAGTGTCAGTCCGTGCGATATAATGTTATAATCTTGAGATATATTACTATTCGTCACCTAAAAATCCCGGGACGGGTCCCGTCAGTGGGTGCCAGGCCTTAGGCTACTACCAGACGAAATGCACGCGCGAAGTCGATATATAACTGTATGTACCCGAAACCACCCGCATAAATTTAACACTGAATGCAAGCAGTAATCACCGCGCTCATAGCTCGGGAGCTCAGTGTATTTGTTGATGTCAAAATGGAAGCACAAGTGTTACTTGTAGCTTGTCACTATGTTCAGAACATTATTATTAAAGAAATAATAGTGGTGGGTAGTAATAGGATGTGATTAGTACACTCGTATCATAATAATGTATTATTCATAACTTCTTATAAAAAAACCGACCTCGAAACTCTATGAAATTATATCTATTTGCCAAGTTTTATTGAAATCGGTTATTGGAAAGTGCGCGAAACAGATTCATCCCCTAGTTTGCCACCCTTAGAGGTGGAGTATTTTCTTCAAATTCGACTGACATTCCCTCTTTCAAAACAAAAAAAGAATCATCAAAATCGGTTCATAAATATATAGCCTGAATAACCGCAAAACATATACACAAAAAAATACAGTCGAATTGCAATCCTATATTTGAAGTCAGATAATAAATACATCACAATCGAAATCTTCCATGTTAATTTATCCACTAACTCTTATCCGTATTCCCCAACAATACCTTGCGGTGGAATTTGCAATCCAAATGCAAAAAAAAAACAAAGGCGCCATGAAAAAAAAATTAAAAGATAGTGTTAATATGAAATAAATCCGTCGATAAAAGTTTTCGATCGTGTTTTTGTTTTACCATTATGTCGACTGAAGCCTAAAGTAATCGTTTCTTTTGCCGTTACTGAGAAAATCAAGTCATTTCCATACACATAATAATTGTACCTTTTTCATTGAAAATAAAAACCTACGTCAAAAGTTTGCTTACTGGCCTTTTTCGATTTCCATGGGATCCCCCATTGACTTACAATTATATGGACTTCGGGTCCGCGCTAAAAAGTGCCCGAACTTATAGGGCGTTAAAATCGTATACAGAGCGCCATTCACGCTTTAGTCTTCGTTTGTTCGACTGACAGCGAAGCAAGCAAAATTAGACAGTACTGTGATGACATTACAATTCAAATTTAACGTTTTAGCTTTTTCATATTCCTTTACATGTCACTACGTTTAAATAGGTTGACTTGGGACATTTTTTTCGTGGTTTTTGTATTAGACCCGTCGTCCATTTATTTGTAAGTCAATGGGATCCCCCATCAGATTCTGACGTCTTGGTGACAATGGGACTGTTACGGACTCCTTTGTACATTTTATACTTTTTTTTTGGTAGTCATAGTGAACGTAATTTGTTGATTACATGTATTGTGTCAAGTGAAAAGTCAAGTTTTATTTGCGGAAAATATTTTTTTAATTTGTGATAGCCTAAACGAACCCGGAACAGCATTGTCAGCATCAGAGACCACCTCAAGAATATACAATTTCAAACAAAAAGAAACAGGTCCACTTTTGACGGAGAAATCGGTAAGCACACTGACATACATATAAAATTTGAAGAATTTTCTCGATTTCCCCTCATCAAATTCTGACTTGGTGACAATGGGTCCACCATGAGAGTGCACCCCTTCAAACAAGAAAGAATTTTCAAACTCGGTCCACAATTGGCGGAGAAATAGGAAAACATATATAAAACACACATACAGCCGGACGTATAACCTCCTCCTTTTTTTTGAAGCAATCTGTTTGAACTTATGAAACTTGTAAATATCTATTATAGATAACTAATTATTACTGTAATTTTATATTTCTAATTATATATTTTCTTTAGTATCTCATTGGTTAACATTAGATTTTTAGTGATGTATACACCTGTAGTGACTTGGCACCTTGTATAGTGAACCTGTGTGTATGTTTTTTCAATATTGTTTTGTGTTAAGTTGATGGTGTATCTTTAAATAAATAAAATAAAATAAAGTCGGTGAAAAACTTTTGTGTTTTTTTTAAATTATGTTACTTTCATTCTTTAGGTGCGATGTATAGACTCAGTATAGAACACGGAGAGCTCCACATTGCAAGTTTTATGTAACGTAAACTTTCTTTACAATTCATAAAATTATATTCCCATACCAATTTATGTTGTGCAATGAAATTGATTTTATTAGCACTTGTAATATTTTCGATATTGATCGTAAAATTTTATTTTATGAGGTAATTTTATTAGACAATAAACTTGCCGTTGGGGTTGGTAAAAAAGTTCATTCTTTTTCTCGTATTTCCCGTTTCTTACGAAACTTCGTGTTTTACAAAGTACGTATCGAAATATACAGGGTTATTTAAAAAAAACCTAATATTACTAACATTGTAAACAAAATATTTAAAAGAATCCAAAAATAAACTTTTAAGTTGTTGCTGTACTATCTGACACTATTTACTGTAATCTGTATTTGTAAAGATAAGGTCAAACATGCAAGCGTCTTCCAACTTCCCAACTAGACTCCCACCCCCACACCCGTTCGACACAGAGTTATTACCTTTTGTTTTCTTATATAATATCAAGTGACGGGACGAACAAGCCGTGCGTCTGATGGTAAACTACACGCCTATCCATAACAATCGCAGTGCAACTCAGAGCTTTAAATCGCAAAGATCTAAGGGACATTTCACCAGCACCCTTACCCTTCCAAACCGGAACACAGCAATGCTGACATTACTGCTTGGCAGCAAAAATAGGTAAGGTGTCAGTGGCTTCCCTGGACGAACTCTTTCACAAGGAGGTCTACTGCTACTTTAGAGCGATCTATTTAATCTATTTATTTCGTATGAAAGTAAAATCTTACTAGTTATGAAAGTAAAGTAAATTATTAAAGTAAAATCTTACTAATTTTAACTGCCTCTGTGGCCGAACGGTTACCTTGCCGGACTGCCACGCAGAGGTCCCAGGTTCGATTCCCGGGCCGGGAGAAATGTTTGTATGGCTTACATTTATTTCTCTCGTGAGTTTGGGTGTAATTTGTGGTTGTCTATGTGTGTGTCCATGGCACCCGCGACACAGGGTTTCCCTAGTGCGGGGCTATGTTGAGTGTGTGCGTTATTATAAAAAAAAAGTCATGGAACAAAAGCATTCAAAATTTCGAAAAGTATACAAATACAAATTATTTATTTCTCTTCACAAAGCTAAATGACGCATATTAACAGTAAGGTGCTTAGTCAGTTACATTTGTGGGAGACTGGAGCGTAAACTAGGTCTAGCCTGTATGATAGGTCTCCAGGCACTCACCCCGCGTGTAGTACAACACATCAAGTGGATAATGGAGAGACAAGAGAGACTACATTACACAGTATATTAACCTTAGGGGCAAGTCCGAACTCCTGGTAACACGATTTCGTTTAACCTTGGCATACGACCCTTTTATGGGGAACTGTATACGTTTTTACAATATAATTCCAGAGCATATAATTAGATAAGACAGATTAAGAAGGAAGGATAACATGGATCCAGGTTCCACACAAATTAGATTCAAAGTGAATTCCATAGCATTTCAGTTTTCAAAAGTAACGTTTTCAAGTGTATAATTTACTTTACCCAAGCTATGGAATAAATGATTGTTTGGCTAACAATACAAACTTTAATTAAATCAAACAACTAATTTGTGTGTATGTGTGTTACTGTGTGTGTGTGTGTGTGTGTGTGTGTGTGTGTGTGTGTGCGTGTGTGTGTGTGTGTGTGTGTGTGCGCGCGCGCGTGTGTGCGCGCGTGTTTGTGTGTGTGTGTGTGCATGTGTGATTTTGTTAGGTAAGTAAAACTTAGAAATTGGTACAATTGTCCACAGTGATCTTAAGTGATGATAGTTAGGAGAGCTTCGGTATTCTCATAATTGATCTCTTGAAGATAATTAGTAACTTTATTTATTTAAAATGTACGTCACAGCAATACAAGTTCCATTAGAATACTTATTGCTATGACACCCCGTACTACCTACTGTAGGTAGCGACTTACCGCCACGGTACTTTTAGGTTTACATTATTTGGCACAATACATTACGTAATAATAATATTAAAAAAAAATAAATTTAGATTAACATAACGTGAAATTACATAACATAATATTTATTTTTTTATAAAATTGTAAGTGCGCATTACACCTGCCTCACACTGATGGAAAGTAATGATGAGGTCGACGATGGAGCATGCACATTCAAAAAAATAATGCCTGCTCACTCTCGCCTTGAAAAGATTCGTTTCGATAACGTTCAGCGAACAAGTCTACGGGTCGTATTCTAGAACTCTACTCAATGCTCAAGTCAGGATTTGAGTATGGTTTAAAGCTCTCGAAATCATACTCAAGTCGCTGCCATTAAGGTCGTATTTCCAGTGCTTGTGTTTCCAGTGCAATCCTGACTTGAGCATTGAGTAGAGTTCTAGAATACGACCCTACGTCTAATCCCCCGGTGATGGAAAGGGGAAGGCGGAATCAAATCGTGTAATTCCATTGCACACTCTCCATGATATCCTGTAAAATACTGACAAGCAGGCAACTTCACTGCGGTGTTCAAGGCTCTGCAGCTTTCCCTCTACTAATTCCGAGTTACCTATAAGCCTCTTGCCATGCTTATCGATAGAATCTAATGTGACCAGCTGGTATGTAGCAGAGGTATCCCAAACGTTGCAGCAGTACTCAATGCATGTTTTGTTAATGATGTTAGTAATACAGTCTTGCGAGGTTGTTAGCGTTTTAAAACAACCATGTATGTACAGTCGTTAATCGTCTAGGTTGATTTAATGAGGCCAAACACTATAGTTGTAAGCAACTACTTAGATTTAGACTTAATTTTAGACGAAACATTGATGATGACCAGACGCAGACTGGTAATGTACCAGTGCTGTGCTAGGCTGATTACGTTGCACCCTCTTAGATTGGTTCATGAATTGAAAAATGTGGGTAGTTCAAGGGTAAATTGTTTAAAGACATCTATCAATCAGATGGATGGAAATCTCCATTACATACATTTTTTTTCATTAAAAAATAAGTGCGCATTTGACTTCCATTTCACCTGATGAAAAGTGACAATGGAGAGAAGTCGACGAAAGAGCAAGTGCACCTAACTAACGCTTATTCACTCTCGCCTTGAAAAGGCCCAAGCTATACAGATCAGGAAAGAAATCTACAGGCAGGCAATTCCACTCCATGGTATTTCAAGTCGATCGAAGAAGTGGAGGTAAAATAAATAATCATTTTAAGACTGAGATCACTAAGATTACACTAACTGAGAAGAGAGCTTTTTTGATCTTTAAACAGCTAAACAGATTTTCATCAAACATAATTAAGAATCTTAGAATAATAACGCATAGAAACCAGTCCGCACACGCTAATTGAAGCGCTCCCAATGGGCCTACACGAGCGGACGGGCCGTCAGTGCTCAAGATCAACTTGCACCGCGAACAGCTCAAGAATTTTATCTAAAAATGACGAAAATAAAAAAAAATGTGCGGTAAATGGGTGTAAAAATAAGTGAGACAAACATAAAATAGATACTAACATCACATTCCACAAGGAAGTAACGCGTTTCAACTTGTATTTTTATATAAATATTCACTAAAACCGAAAATTAATTAGTAGTAAAAGTAATTTTTTGAGAATAGGCAATATCGTGATGGCTGCAGATTTTTTTTTATTCTAATGTAAATGTGCATTTGACCTCCATTTCTGCAAGTGAAATGCGTACAAATGTTGTTGACAAAGAGCAACCCTTACAATTTCTTGCTCATACTTCTCGGGGGAATCTGCCTTACGAATGAGCGGTAGAGTTTAACCAATGTGACGATTTCAAGTGTAATAATGGTTACTTAAGAAATCAAGATTATTTTGAATATAGCACTTATTTGTAAATCCAAGACGGCGGACACGATTTTTCAAAAAATGTTATATGGGTGTCCTTTTCTAGGCATTTGGGGATGCTCAATGTGAATATGGCACTAATTTCTATATCCAAGATGGCGGGCACGATTTTTCGAATAATTGCAAGTTGGGTATCGTTTTCGAGATACTTGGGGATGTTCAATACGAATATGGCACTCATTTCTAAATCCTAAAAAAATCCGAAAAATCGTGCCCGTCATCTTAGATTTACAAATAATGCCATATTCACATTGAGCATCCCCAAATACCTCAAAAATGATACCCATATAGCATTATCTTGAAAAATCGTCCCCGCCATCTTGGATTTAGAAATGAGTGCCATATTTGTAATGAGCACCCCTAAATACCTCGAAAATGATACCCATATTGCATTTATTTGAAAACTCGTGTCCGCCATCTTGGATTTAGAAATAAATGCTATATTCGCAATGAGCACCCCCAAATACCTTGAAAACGATACACAACTTGCCATTATTCGAAAAATCGTGCCCGCCATCTTGGATTTAGAAATTAGTGCCATATTCGTAATGAGCACCTCGAATACCTCGAAAATGATTCCCATATTGCATTTATTTGAAAAGTCGTGTCCGTCATTGTATACTCAGATAAATGCCATTTCCATAAGGATTACCAAAAATAAATTTTTGAAACTTCTTGTCCCTTGACATTGTCGATCGACAGTACCGATCGACAAAACCGAGCATATCTGTAGGCACCTGATCGACAAAATCGAGCAAATCTGTAGGCACCTGATCGACAATGTCGGGCAAATCTGTAGGCACCTTTAACTTAATGATGAGTTAAGCAAGATACAATTTCCCCACTTTTGAGGGAAATGTTATTCTAGGCATCATTATTTGTATATTTGTGTGCATGCCGACGAGCGTAGATACAAGTTGCTTACGCCTACATGCATTTAATTATTGCCTCACTTGTGACAGTTCGTTTGATATGAAACTATCATTCTATGCGTTATTATTCTAAGTTAAGAACGATACCGATCAGTGGCGAGTCGCGATTTGAAAGCTTGTAAACAAACTCATGAATGCTAAGTGTTGCTATTTTAATTACCTACGAATTACTATGACGTTCTACATACATACTTTACATAGCCCTATTAAAAAGAAACACCCTAATAGATATAGATATATATGTAACACTATTTAAAACGTTAAGATTAACAAAATACAAATTAGCCATATTTTGTATTAATTTGCTATTATAATAATTCTGTTTTACAAGGCAACGATTCTGACATAATATGATTGGAATAATGTTTGAATTTACATGAACATTATTCGACTAGAACCCGATTTATTCCGGCTTCTCGGCTGCCATTTCTCCAGACGTTTTGATAGGATCGCGTAGATTTCATGAATGAAATAGAACCCGCAGTTCCGCCGGCTTACTTCGCGCTGATTGGTTGAGATGCATCGGGACAAATTATTATGTGTGGGGTATAAGTATAGCGTTGTACTATACAGCGCTATACCTATACCAAAAGATTGTACTATTACAATCTTTTGGTAAATTTTATGCAAGCCGGCGGGAATCGAGTTTTAAGTACGTCAAGTCACTGATACCATTAAAGTCTGGTTCGCTGGTGTACTATGAGTACCGGAGAGACTACCCGGATCATGTGCACCAGAACCAATTTAGAAAAGTTTCTTTCCCAAATTGGTCCTACTGGGTCCAGTCCAGTGAGGTCGTCTATTAAAATAATAAACAATAAAAGTATCTTATTATTCCCCTGTATTTACATCAGGGAGTACACATATTGCAAGTTGATGGCCATATTTATTTTCAAAACAGAATTTTAAGCTGTTGAAAAATTCAATAGTTGCATTGTATATTTATTGGGTATAGATAATTTTACAACCATGATATTTTTTTTGTGAAAATACTTCACTAGTTTGTTATTATTATTGATATGTAGATCAAACAACTCAACGATAACTTCTTCGATCTGATTAAACTCGAACCAGTGTCTGTTGCCATGCCGGGGCTACCGCTCTAATCAAGATCGAGACCGAAGACCAAATAGACGTAACAAGCGCATAAAAATTCGCAAGGTCTGTTGACTCGATCTACAAATCTTTTGATAAGAGCGTTGCCTCGCTGAGACAACAGACAATGATTCAAATCCAGTCAGATAGAAGGAATTTATTTGATGAAATTTAGGAAGCTGGAGCAATCGCATAAAATACACACAAAAAATATGCAGTCGAATTGAGAACCTCCGTTTTTGAAATCGGTTAAGAAGTGTCAGACAGTACAACAAAAACTTAAAAAATATATTTTTGTTATTTCGTTAAAAGTCATGTAAGAAAAGATATTTAGATATGGCCCAAACTATCTTGCTGATAACAGCAAGATAGTTTGGGCCATATACAGGATTATTTCTAAAATGCTTAACATCATAAAAAATATCTTTTCTTCCATGACTTTTAAAACAGCAGTGTTATAAAACAGCAGTGGTAATAGACATCTTATGTGGATGATGATTTTTGATGATGATAACAAAAGTAAATGTTATTTAACTTGATCTTCTAGAGTTAAAGCATGTTCAGCTATTTGAGACGATTTTCAATTTCTGAATAAATGCTAGAACATACAGCTATTTAAATAAGACAACGTACAGAATTGTATACAAGACACAAAAAACACTATTTCCATAGAAACAATTCATAAATGCAAACAGCCGCAAAAATAATGTATTAAGTACATTTTTCTGTCTTTGCTATCTTTTGGGGACGACCATGCATTTTTAACTAAACATCGTCTAGGTTAGGGCTGTCTCAAGTTTACCAAATTGTATTAAACAAAATAATGTAAAAATTGCACTGGAAATAAAAATTAGAGTCTCAGATCTTGAGTATATTTAGTTTTTCAAACTAAATCAAGTTTCGTGCTCTTTACAGGTGGCAAGGTCTCAGCTGATTCATAGAGAGAGTTCGTTTGAAAACATGAAATGCAAAATATACCTGATTTTTTATTTCCAAAGTATATTCATGTATTCCTAGTAAATCGATACATAAATATCCTGACATCTTTAATTCTGGAGATCAGCCAATTTTTTTGTTGGGATATTGATAATAAAAATATGATGTCCTTACACACGGCATTATTACAGATTATTACAGACGGCAGCATTAAGCTACATAGAGCTAGAGGTCCTTGTGAAAGAGTTCGTCCAGGAAAATAGTGCTATCTTACCTATTTCTGCCCCCAAGCAGTAATATGAAAATTACTGCGCTCCGGTTTAGAAGGGTAAGAGTGCTGATGAAATTACAAGCACATGGGACTTGTCAACTTATGTCTCACGGTGACTGGTCCACTGGCAGTGCCCCTAAGATCTTTATGACTTAAAGCTCTGAGTGGTACTGCTAATGGATTGGCATGTCGCTTACCATCAGGTCTACGACTGGTTCTTCCCGTCACTTGGTATTATAAAAATAAAACAAAACAAAACAAGACGAGACCAGACGAGACGAGACGAGACGAGACGAGATGAGACGAAACGAAACGAAGCGAAACGAAATAAAATAAAATAAAAACATTGACGGATCGTATTCCATTGCATTGGAGGTGTGACGTTTCTAAGAATTAATTGACATGACACGATAGCAGTGGCGAGGCGTTAAAGTAGTTATTAGTAAAGCCAAAGCAAAACAAGAAACACCTTAAGAAAAAGTGATGCCTCGGCGACACTTAAGCCCAACTTATTAGCACACAAGGTACTAGTACTGTAAACTTTAGCACAAAATGTAGTATTTTATAATACGTGGAAAATTTTAGACAATCCGGTGGAAATCGAGTTATATGGACGCCTCGCCATTTCAATTCTTCTCCTTATCGTATCCATGGCATACATTATATTGCTAGTCATCGTGGTGAAAGGATTTGACATATGGCGTATAATACCATGATATTTGACATGCGACGGGAGAACAAGTCATGCGCCTGGTGACAAACAACATGCCTGCTGTGGCACTCAGAGATTTAATTCACAAAGATCTGAGGGGCACTGCCACTGCGCCCGTTACCTTGTCAATAGTTGACAAGTCCCATGTGCCTGTGATTCCACTCATATACAACGCAACTTCATTAACGTCTAACCATCCACCGTGATCGTGCGCTTTTCTTGTCAATCAAAAGCTCGCGACTTTTATCACGTTTTTTAGCCTTTTGGCTTCAAGACGTCACACGTTTCACTAATTGCCACTACTTTGTTATTATCACTTTACTCCATCTGTTATCACATATAAACCAACGCTATATTAATTTCATTCTATCGCGCGTTATAGTGCGAAAATTGCTTTACACACTTGGAATACATACACGGCTTCAAAACCAGAGACAACCCTGCTTTATGCGATAACAATTTGGCACGAAGTCCCTTGTTTCAAGAATTATACCTATGTGGGTTTTGAGTCTTTCCATTTCATAACACTTGAGTTTAATATATGAAGGAGTTTGTCTTGTGAAGCACCATTCAGTTTTTCTCCGGAGCGATAATGGGTTAAAATTATGACCATGCATTTGAAAAAAAGTGGTTGTTCCAGAACAATGGAACACATTTTTCGCTACCACATTACTAAATAAAACTTTTGTAATCCACAGCTGCTCTTAATTTTTCAAAAAAGATAGTTACCAACTCTTTTATGATATACAATTGGGAAATCACCACCTAATGAACAGTAGCTACTGCCGTCTGTAACTATTCGCAGAATAATGACATCGCACATTATGTTGCCGGCTATTTTATTTCTTTATTTACCTAAGACTCCGCTGGTTTTTCTTTCAATCCAGATTACAGCATTCATCATCATCATGATCAGCCAACATCAACCCACTCTTGCGCCATTCACATCCAGCGCGATCCCACAAATCTGACGGCATCACCAGATCACAGCATTGCTTTTCTTTAATCACAGACCTAGGATTATGCTAGCTTTAGTGTAGGAATAACAAGGGTCCCATCCAAGTAGATCTTGGATTCAGAGCCTTAGCGCAAAGACGTTACGTTACGTACACTAGCGTTACAGTATTTATATAACTGGTTCCGTGGCCGAACGGTTATCACGCTGAACTACTACGCAGAGGTCCCGGGTTCGATTCCCGGACCAGGAGAAATATTTGTATGGCTTACATTTATTTCTCTGGTGAGTTTGGGTGTAGTTTTGGTTGTCTATGTGTATGTCCATGGCACCCGCGATGCAGGGTTTCCCTAGTGCAGGGCTATGAGTGTTAGTGTGCGTTATTAAAAACATTGATACACTTAACATTAATACGAGGAATAAAAATAAATTAGCTGTTCTTGACAATCGTTTTTACAAACTCACACTTGTAAGGACTTACAAACTCACAAATTCATTTAACGTCGGGTCATTCAGGCTACGTTACTTCGGCAATAAAATACCGATTTAAATGAAAATTTCCCATTTACGAAGTTCAAAACTATAGTGAAGCTAAAATTATCAAGCTTCTGCGTACTAAGATGACAAAAATTCATAGCAGTGATCAATTTAGCTCTTTCAGATTGTCTCGAGCCACATATACTTATGCATGAAATAAGTGTTATAAATAATAAATGTTTTTAAATGTTTCACTTACAAAAAGCAACCTTTTTACCCGACTGCGTCAGAAGGAGGGTTATGTTTTTTCGAGTTTTTTACTTATTCTTCTCAGGAGAATCTTCCTTATGAATAAGTAGTAGAGTTATATCAATGTGACGTAATTGTAACATGTTTACCTACAAATATTACCTATATTTGAATTTGAATTTGTAACATAGCGAGATGTTGTCCTATATTCTGTATTTCCTAGTGTTGTTAGCTTTTATAATGCTAATGAGAGGTGCTATTTCTTTATTACGATGGTATTTTTAAACTCCGACCAATTTATTTAAACATAATTAAACTTTATTTTGGTACAGTCTAGAGCACGTCAAGCTTGACACTTTGTACCTTGGACTGTTCTAATCGTAAGCGGCATTGAGTTGGATTTAAGTCTTAAGTGTCAAGCTTGACGTGCTCTTGACCTTGTACAAAACTCCATTGACAATTTCATTGAAACTCTAATAACATAGACACCGAGTAAAATAAATTTGAAAGGGACAAATGCAAAAAAAATGCATGTCATTATTCATACAGTTAATTAGCCTGGGGGAAGCTTTGACGGGCTTTTTGCCGAACTCATGAATGTAAATGAGAGCTTTGTCGTGTCTTAATATATTAACAACCGTTACTATCAACACTCATTGAGTTCCACCTGTGCTTTGATCCCTTTTAAGAACAGAGAAAGCAATAATCAAAGCAAATCCAAGCCGAAATAAGCGAACGAACATATACATATTAATCAATGAAAGAAAAATAAAAAAGAAATACAATGTCAAATTATATACCTTTAAAACGTAATTCAAATCAGTCAACACCAGGACAGTTGCTTTAGCTGTACCAATAGTCCGGTCGTTTATGGAGTACTGCTGCCACTAATGGGATGGCTCTGCTAAATACCAATTGGCCACCTTGAATTCATTCGACAAGCGTGTCAAGAGGCTTATAGGTGACTCGGAATCAGAAGAGGCGAAACTGCAGAGCCTTGTACACCGCCGTAGACTTGCTTATCGGTATTCTACAGGATATATCACGGAGAGTGTGCGATGGGATTGCATAATTTGATTCCGCCTTCCCCTTTCCATCATCGGGGGACTAGACGTGGGTGGGGGTTCCACCCCTATGTCATGGATATTCCCAGGATTCGCACGCAGCGTTTCGCTTCCACATTTGTATGGCGGCAGAGCTGTAACTTGGATCTTTTCAAGGCGAGAGTGAATAGACATTATTTAGGTGTGCATGCTACACCTTCGACCTCATCGTCACTTTCCACCAGGTGACATGGAGGTCAAATGCGCACTTATTTCTTATAAAAAAAACTGCATTGGTTTTTGAAATGAAACAAGTGAAAATCTGACGGATAGCCCCTTCAGTCAAGCGAATACCTTATTATATAACACATTCTAACCTAACGGTGATAACTTTTGACGGCTTTGTAAAGATGTATGTGGTTTGGCATTAACATAATGAAATACGCTTTTACGATTCACTAAATCTGGACGTTTTTCATAAATTATAACCTTGAAACTTTTCCGCCGATTCTTAAAATACGATACCCATACAAATATTAAACAACAAAACTCTATTCTTACTTAAACAAAACTTACACTATTCATGTTACTCTCCTCCTAAATGATAGCATGTTAAATTATTATAACATTTGTCATAAAATTAAAACATAAGCATGTTTAAGAAACTATTAAACATGTCTATACACAAGCATTTGGTCATCACGTCAGCCACATTTTCTGCAGTAATATAAATGTAATGTACTCAATGTTTATAACATTACTCATTATTTTAAAGTTGAAATACAACACCACTGAGAATTTGCAATTGTTGCCATACGAACTTTAAACGGTTGCCGTAGTAATGACAGGAATAGACACTCCGAAACAAGTCGGCGTCAGCGCGCTCTGTCTTGTGCAACAACAAGAACCAGGAGCTGGAAGACATCGTGTCTGAGCCCAATATCATCGGAGACAACAAGTCCTCTCATTAATGGTGAAGGAAAACAATGTGATAAATTCTGCACGCCGAAACAAGTTCCTCAACTCTTGGAAAACGTGTGAAGTGGCCAATCCACATTGATCCGAATCCTCTCGATGATGATGAACTATATTGGTTTCGAACACGTTCCTATATTGCGTGAACTATTGCCGTTTCACTTATTTGTATTCGTAACGTATTTGTTATCTATCTCCCTGTCACTTACTACGATTTATTTCAGAGGTAGCGCCTTAAGAGCATTGCTCTTGTCGGTGTAGCGGCTTCAATGTTTATCTCCCCGTGCGACCCCAGTTTCATATTTACTTTTAACTGTACTATGTAGCTTATCTCACGTCTTCCCCTATCTAGCCTTCTGTTTACCAATCTATATTATATGTATGTTATTCAACTACTGCCGACTATGAGAGTCGTACAGGGAGCGGTACTAGGTCTTATTCTATTTGTTGTTACTTTGGAGGAAAGAAACATATCGTCAAAAGTTTAATTACGCTTTTTGAAACTGTGTGAAATCTTTCTCTTGACTCCTTGTGACATAGACAAGGAATTTGCAATTGAAATCGTTATTGTATTTACATCTCGTTAATTTTGAACGCAGATTTTGCAGAGAAAATAATAGTGCTCCGCTCCTGACAAAGCTTTTTGTGGGGATTGAGAATAGATAGATTATGATTTAAAATTGTTCAATTGATAGATTATCCTTTAAATATTCCGTTATCTATTCTACCAAGCTTTTGATGAAAGGACTCGCCCAGGAGATAATTAAACATACATTTTAAATATCTGTCAAAATTTATCTGTAAAATTCTTAGTTATAATGTAATATTATACTTATAATAAATATTACTGTAATGGTGCGCCTAGTGGTAAGTGGCGCGCTTATCCATTGCAGTTACAATGCCACCGCACCCGTCAAGCTGAAACAGACGTTGACAAGTCTCATTTACCTGTAATTTCACTAGCACACTTACCCTTCAACACCGGAAGGCAGTAATGCTCTAATAACTGTTTAGCGGCAGAAATAGGTAAGGCACTAATTCAGGTTTCATACCACGATATAGTTTCTTTTAATTTTCCTGATATTTCGAAACGGTTACACGCTCCATGGTCACGGGTTGACTCAGTATCTAAAAGAAATCAGTTCGTGGTAAGAAACTTGTAATTATTATTATTATTATTATTAATTAGTTAAAATAATTTAGTGAGTAACAACGAAAATCTTAAAATTCGTAATAAATCACTGTTTGTCACCTGCCTGCCAAAGTAAAAAATTAATACAATACCAGTACACAATTAATTTTAATAAAAATCATTATTTGAAACTGTAATAACACAAAAAAACAACATCCGGCAAAATACTAATATGCAAGAAGTTACTGTAGTACATTTATAAACAACAGAGTTGGAAATTTTTCATTCCGGCGAGTCTATTAGTTATATAAATTATGGCGACCATTTTTTACTTCTTGAATACCGCTGAGACTTCGCTAACAAAACGTCGTGGCAAAATTATTAGGATAATGGAGTACATAAATAATTATTACCAGCCTCCGCAGGGCAATTATTAACAAGTAAACAAGATAATATCATTTCCAAAACTATTAATATTTCTTAATATATTTTATTTGTATTTCTATTGTTATTTGTTTTTTATATATTTGTCTTTATAGCACTAAAATATTAAGATACTGCTTATGCGAGATCTGTTGAAATTAACGTAGGGTGTTGTGGCACGAGTTGCATACCAACTGTATCAAATTTCAATACAGCTGTTGGATCGACAGAGACGCAATTGTCACTTCGTTGTAAAGTCCGCTTGAATTTGTGATATAGTTTTTATACCCTGGTGGACATTAACAACAAGTCTTATCCACAAACTTAAATTTGATAGTCGATGGAGCAAACTTGTTCTAGAGTGGCGACTACGTCAAGGTAGTGTAGAATGTCCTGCGACAAGATGGACGGACGATCTGAGATAGGTGACCGGCAGCGGCTGGACGCACTGGAGGCACTGGGTTGGGAGAGTTAGAGTGTTCAGGGGGAGGCTTATGTCCAGCAGTGGATGCGTATAAGCTGATGTAGTAGTGTTTTTTTTAAAGCCTCGAACATAGACAACCACAAATTACAATTAAACTCACGAGAGAAATAAATGTAGGCCATATAAATATGTCTCCCGGCCCGGAAATCGAATCTAGGACTTCTGTGTGGCAGTCCAGCATGATAACCGTTAGGCCACGTAGGCAGATATACACGCCGGCTTCCTGCCAGCTAAACGACTAGTCAGCAACCGTAATGCAATCGCATCTACTGCAACTGAATTGCATTCTAATGGACTAAGACACCTTGTAGATTGGTTTACTTAACCTACTTTCACAGTTTATTGATACACGGATTTTTGCTTTGGGGTAATGGCGCTGATACTATGGTATCGTTGGCTTGCGAAAACGCACTGTTAGAGAAATTTGCAATCCAAATTTTACACAACATCACGTACGTTGATCTGATTCCAAAGTAAGTAACGAAAGTACTTGTGTTATGGAAATCGGAATAGAATAGAATAGAATAGAATAGAATAACGTTTATTGAATGATAGTGGTGAACATTAGATCTTATAAATAATTACAGAACTCACATATCTACCCGCTACGGGTGTACAATAATATAAAAGATTACATTGAAATACATTATATTGAAAAATTAAAAAAAAACTAATCTCTCTGTTTTCTTATCCGACTTCAAAAAAAGGAGGAGGTTCTCAATTCGACTGTATGTCTTTTTGTATGTATGTTACGCGATAACTCCGGTATGTGTGAACCGATTTTGATGATTCTTTTTTTGTTGTAGTGAACATCTACCTCTAAGGGTGGCTGTATACGTATAAAGATTCATTTTTATAAATAGCGCCTAAATTTTAGTATAAGGAGCAATTATTTTAATGGTTTATTTTGCTATTCTCCAATTCAAGGCGTTTTTCTCTTTTTATCATCTCCTATGTCAAGTCCCGTATAGTGGCGAACTAGGGGATATTTCAAAAAAACATGGCAAATACATAGATGTAATTCCAGGTACTTCTGAGGTCGGTTTTTTTAGAACTCTGTACTGAGATTATTTGTATGTAAAATCGAGTTGCAATTGTGAAATTCGAAGACAAACTAAAGACATCATGTAAACGATTGGAAAGCGGAGCTAAAATAAAGCTGAATATAACTTATTACATAACGAGGTTCATGATGACTGACGGAGTAAAGTGTCAATTCCAATAAGCAGTTACTGAGACGTGTGACGTCCTGCACCAAAACACTATAAAAATCTCAGACCGTGGATAGGTGAGAATGGCGCAAATTCGAAGATTAATTATTTTTATGTTACCGAGTGAGGGGACGAACAAGTCGTTGATAACAGTTGCAGTGCCACTTAGAGCTTAAATTATAAAGATCTGAGGCACACTGCCTCTACGCCCGTCACCCTGAGAAATAAGTTGACGAATCCCATTTGGCTGTAATTTCAACAGTCCTTCAAAACCAGAATGCAAAAACGCTCACTGGCAGAAATAGGTAAGGTGGCAGTCCAGTTCCCGGACGAACTGTCATATTTAGTAGGAATAGAGCATTCCTACTGAATATACCCAGCACTGGATGAAAATTGTTTTGTACATGATGATGACGACATGATAGAGGATTTTATTTTGTTTAGCTGAAAAGGAAGATGCATTTGTGAGAGCCTCTGATCCATTTGAAGAATGAACAGTTGAAGAACGGAAAATGATTGCGTTGTTTAGCAATCGTTATCAAAGAGAAAGTTTCTACACGAATAAATCCATATTGGGCAATGTCCTTAGAGTCAATATTATGATCAATCCTGCTAACCGTCCACAAAGTGTCCTAACTTGTCTACTAGCTTGGAAATATAGTATACGTTTGGTTTGCAATATGCCATCTTTATTTTGTTGTGTACGAGATAACTTTTAGTCATCATAAAAGTAAAATACTTGTTTTTCTTTTTATATCAGTCAATAGTAAAATATTGAGGTATGTCCATTGTCTTACAATTATATGGACGTTGGGTCCGCGCTAAAAAGTGTGGGAACTTATGTGCGTTAAAATCGTATACAGAGCGTCATTCACGCTTTAGTCTTCGTTTGTTCGACTGACAGCGAAGCAAGCAAAATTAAACAGTACTGCGATGACATTACAATTTCAATTCAACGTTTTAGCTTTTTCATATTCCTTTACATGTCACTACGTTTAAATAGGTTGACTTGGGACATTTTTTTCGTGGTTTTTGTATTAGACCCGTCGTCCATTTATTTGTAAGTCAATGGGTATGTCGCCAAAAGTAACGCCGCACAAATTTTTGCGTCACACTTACATGGGACAGTCACTTGTATGATGTAAAATTATAAAGTATTGGTCACATCGTCATTTAACATCGAGTTGTATTGTGGCTAAGCATATGCGTATTTCATATTAAAAAAGTTGTATTCAATCCTTTGAAGAAATTATTAATCTAACTAAAGTTTTTGCAAGTCGTATAATAAGAAAATATACTTAGTATAGTCATAGTCATTGATCTATGATACGCCCCATTGATGAGTCCAGGTCTTCTTTGAGGGTTTAGACCGTAGTCCACCACGACGACCCAATTCAATCCAAGAAAACATCGACACGCAAATTTTAATTTTCAGGTTTTCCTTCAACGTTAGCAAATGTATAGCTACGTAAACTAGAAAATAAAGTAATAGATATATGCCGCTACAGGGACTCAAACCGCTTTCCTCTTGAAAAGCAACCGTGCCCATTAGGCTAGCACCGTAGTTAATATAGCAGCTTAACACAGAAGCAAAAAAAATTAGACATATTCTACCGTCTCTTCTTCTCACTCTTTAGTATGGAGTCTTCTATTCACAGAGGATAGACTTACTGGATAATGATCAAATTTCAGTTGATGTTTATAAAATTTTAAAAATAAATGTGACCCTTATCACCAACACAATAGAGTAAAATCTCACATTTTATAAAAGTAATTGACTGCGCGTACGGCATGGTGACGTGACGTTATCGACACGTTATTCCACATCGTTTGTCTTCCATAGGCTACGCATTTTCTGCTACAGAAAATATGTCCAATATATTTGGGGAATACAGCTTTTCCGTATGGAACAGATTCTTCTTTCTAACGAACATTTTTCTGCAAATAGCGATACCCACTGCATTGAAAATGAAAGTACACTTACGGACATATTAGGTGAACGCTAAAATAAATTGAATAGTGACGATATCAACGTTCATTTTGAAATACAACAGGGCTAGCACGATAGGGCGCGACTTGACCTAGAGCGACATAAAGCGCGAGATACTGCTATTCTCGCATAGAGATCTCTCTCTCTCGCGCCCTGTTGTGCTAGCCCTAATTTTTTTTTATGAAATTAGAACGTTTAATTTAAAAAAAGAATGTCTTTTAAGGTCTTTTGATTTCGATTATTTACATATCGAATCAATTACCGCCGACTTAGTGTAAGCGACAAAAAACAAATTTTACAGAAGGGAGTTTCTTTTTTAATGATTCTAAATTTAATTTAATATGAATTTTGTATCCCATTTTTGGCACCTTTTTTGGCTTTTAAAAATGTCATATCTCTATGTTAGATTTTTGAGGATTTTTTTTAACAAAATTTACTTATGCGTTCTATTGAAATACCAAGTAAAAGGATAAAGTAAAATTCTAACGAAAAACGAAATATGCGAATTGAAAACAAGGGAATCTTAAAATTAATCTCTCCCCAGACATCAAAGCGACGGTAATTTCTGTGTTTTAGCAAATTATAAATATCGGGTTTCACAGCACAAAAGGTAATGGTTTTTTAAAAATAGTTAAACAGTTCTTAATGCCCATTCAAGGTCAGCTTCGCCTCTTTGAAGATTGGCAGCTGTTTCGGCCAAAGACTTACCCTTACCGCCTTAACCTTGAAAAAGAAACGAATGAAATAAACAAGATGTTGTGTAGATGTAGTGTAGTTAGTGAGAACAATGATTGCAACAACAATTTAAGGTAATGATAATAATAATTATAGAGTTTTTTTTAAATGAGACTGTATGGAGAAATCGGAAACCATAGGAGATAAAAAGAAACAGTCTTAGGAGCTTTAATATTAAGTCTTTTTTTTGTGAAAACAATTTTTTTGGTCAAGCTCGAGTTGTCCATAAAAATTAATAAAATTCATCAAATATTTTTTTAATGCTGATCGACTCAGTTTCATGAAGGGATCATTTCATTGTACGATACGAAAAAATAGAGACAACAGAAGTTGGTCAAATTTCATAAAATATTTTTTCATACATAATGAATAAAATTGACTAATTTTTTAAATGCTTATAAGGACTTATAAGGATGACTTCATTGTATCTGAAGAAAAAAGTTGGGACAGCAGAAGTCGATCAAATAAAAACTTTAATTTAGTTTAAAATTTTAATTTAGTTTAAATAAATATTTTTAATTAAAATTACCTTTTTAATTCCCTACATATACATAACAATATATATTCAACGCTGTCAGCGAAAATGTCAATGTGATCACACTGAGTGAGTATGTCCCATATCACCTTAAAGTGTAAACAGGTACCAGCACATCCACCTTAGACATTATTATGATATCTACCTTATGATGGAACGCGGCAATTTAATGAGGCAGATGAAGCATCCTTCCCCTACGACAACACAAAGTTTCTCACTTCACCGTGCCCTCAACAAAAAGCGAATGATACAACTATGGACAATATAGTATAGAAGCAGCAGAGCTCCTTGCAACAGAATTCGTCCAGGGAAGTACTGCCACCTTACCTGTTTCTACCGCCATGCATTAATGTGAACATTCATTACGTTTTTGACACTTTTATTTAACAAACTTTCGTTAATTCCACAAAGTACTATCCTCCAAGAACACTCTCTGGATATCGGTTACCGCGTCGCGATCACAGGATAACATCCTGTATAAAAGAGTTGCTATTCTGTCCTTACAACAGACACCTATTATTTAGTAGCAGTAGAGCTCCTTGGGAAAGAATTCGTCCAGGGAAGTACTGCCGCCAAGCAGCAATGTCAGCATTACTGTGTTCCAGTTTTGAAGAGTACGGGTGCTGGTAAAATTACAGACACTTGTCCACTTATGTCTTAGGGTGACGGGCGCAGTGGCAGTGCAGTAAAGACCTTTGCGATTTAAAGATCCGAGTGACACTGCAAGTTTTAGGAATAGGCGTGTCGCTTACCGACAAGGTGCACGATTGGTTCACAAGGAAAACGTCGCGATGAAACCTGTAGATATCTCGAAGATTGTTTACAACCTTTGAAAAACGTGTGAAGTCGAACGGTTACTATCCTGGTCGGACACGCACGTTTTTTATTATATAAAGGCAGAACTGTAAAAATAGGCACAATAAAGGAGAGGACTATACCCAGCTGTGTGTTGATGTTGGCTGACTATGATAAACTAACATCAGGCTATCGAGTTGCTGGGTTTTCGACCTGTACATATGTATGGTTGTTGGTCATTCCTCCAGATAAACAAGAACAATCTGCATTCATTGGGAAATATATTTGTTTAATTTGTTATATTTGTACCTAATTCCTTTAAGGTACCCGATGAGTGAAGAAACAGACTTTGATAGCAAAAAACCTTTATCAACCTATTCATACGACCCTCTGCTGTATACGGATCTCCTTTCGCGAGGAGGATTTCACACGCTTTTCGATGGTTGTGAAACTCCTTCGACGTATAGGTTTCATCATGGTGTATTTTTTTTCATCGAAGAGCTCATGGTAAATTTCAACTTAAATTGGCGAGCCCATATTCGATGTCATGTCGTGTGAGGTCAAACACAATTAGGCTACCGTTGTATTTGAATACACAAAGATTTGCAGCAAACGTATAAACAAATGCCCTAAAAATAACAACTGTAATCCAATAGTAGACTCCACATTAACTACATTAAGTCGTAGTTCTCTCGCCTCACCACATTCGCACACTATACGAGTACATACCATACACCCCAAACGTACAAGTCTTACACATCTAATCAGTAACACATGCACCTAATAAACACTCATTTATTCAGTCATTCTCACACTTTTCACGTCGTGAGTTTATTTAGTGTAAGCTTTAAGAAGGTTTAAATACTAAGTTTAGTTTTTTAGTAGGTACTTTTATTATAAATCAGGAATATTTCATTAACTAGTGGAGTAATTTCACAAAAAATAATTGAATATCAATTCAATAAAAATTTCATTAATATTTCACTAACTTTTGTAAATTTTTATCCTTTGTCACAACTTGAGTGCTCCGCCGGGCCCCGGTAGAAGGGGCAGACCCAAGAAGTGCTGGCTTGACGTCGCCAAGGGTGATATGCGTGCCAATGGTCTCACCACTAAGGATGCCGAAGACCGTGCAAAGTGGAGGAGAAAAAGTAGGAAAGCGGACTCCGGGCTCCGCAGCAACACTGCTGAGGACGCAACCAGGACAACGCTCAGATGAGAGAGACAACTTGAGTGCCACAACCACATTGCTCAACTGCAGAGTGGAAGCCTGGTGACCCGTAATTCGGGTTTTTCTATACCTATCTCGGGCACCAGTATCTCACAAAACAGTCTGACCAATTTTTTGATTTATATTAACCTGATGTCCCCTACTCTAAAGCCTGTTTTGTGATTGAGAAATAAAACATCATTTCATTAAAAAAATGGCTTAACACACCTAACCTTGAAATCAAGAAAGATAACTCATCTTATACAGTCTCATCCTCATGAAAAAACACATTTAAATCTAAATAAAGTTAAAATTACTTAACACATTCAAAAAGTACCCAATATACATATGTTTGGCATAACCATAGACCTACATTTGAATTAGAAAGCTCATAATTATTGACAAAATTAAGAAAAACATGTCCAAATTTGTCTATGCCCTGAGCGTCCTAAAAACTAATACGCATGAAATTTGTGCTTTATCTGCATATTACGCGTATGTGTAAGCATTATTACGCTACGGAATTATTCTCTGGTGGCACAGTACAGATGCGCATGAGTTGTTAATCCTACAAAAAAAGTCTCCGTATTATTGTAAATATCGATCAAAGAGAAAGTTGTAGACCACACTACATTAAAGAGAACATGTTGACCCTCATATCGCTTTACATCATGGAAATAGCATTGTTTGTCCGTAATCTATCAACATATTTTGAACTGAATAAAAATCCTCGTCGCCGTCAATAATATGATTGCATGCAGGTTAACTTGACTATAAAATAAAATCCTAGGACCTCTTTCTTCCCATTACAGCCATGGTCGGTAATGAGAAGAAAAAAGATCCGAGAGTTTTATTTAGTCAATATATACTGAAGACATGCTACTAAAACTAAAATATCAGATTTTAGAGTATTCGTCAGTGCGTTTTTACACGCTAATGCTCTAAACCATAACTGTTAAGGTTCTAGTAATTCTTTTCTCACATAATCCAAGAAAAATGTGTAAAAATCGTCTTACAACCCACCCATTCCCGCAATCATATTTCACATACCTCTCAGCACGTGACAGATGGATACTATATATACGTAATATATAAATATATAAGTAAACATTGTGGGAAAATACGCCAAGCATAAGCTTTTAGTGTCACTAGAGCTATGTACAGGGTTTTACACTTAACTGTGCGGTTAAATATATATTGTATGTATATTTACAGGTACGAACAGGTAGATAAATCTGTTAACGAACCACGGTGTGTTACAGAAATCTTTTTTCGGACATTGACTATTTATTACAAAAGCTTATAAAGATTTCATGTTTCAAAATATTAGAGCTGTAGTTTTTTGTGGTAAAAAAATATATATTTTTTAAATTGCCATTCATTTTACCCGGATAGAGTGAAAAAGAAAATATTATTAAAATTTTTGTTTTTTATTGTATTTATTTTACGGCAAAACTACAGATCGATATCTCCAATAAACACTACGCCATCTCTTTTTGTTGATCATTTTCTGTTATTTTTGTGAACAGCCAAGTTTTTTAATAACATTATGCTCCCAAGTATATAGGGTGGCCGCAGTGGAGGTAAAGTAAAAACGAGATAATATATAGATAATAATTATATTTAATTAAACTTCCACAATAGATATCTTAATTAAAGGAATATAAACTACGTCCGAAGTATTGGGCCGAAAAATACTCTTAAAAAAAATAATCTTAACTTAATTTTGTCTACGTCTGATGTTAGGAACGTTGGGCCGAGAAGTGACTTATAATAAATACGTCAAATAACAATTTTGTCAGCGGTCACGTTGTAATGCACGGGGCGCATGTACTGCTGCGAATGCAAGTGCGTTGACCTGATGTTACAGGTATTCACATATCTAAATACATAATATCCCCGAATTATGTGAACAAAAAAAATAAAGAAACAAAAAACACAATTCGAAAAAAAAAACGAATTTTGTAAAAAAAAATTAAAGAAACAGAAAAACAAAATAAAAACAGAACAGGTCAAGGGATTAAGTTGGTGTAGTATTCATTATAATATCAAGTGACGGGACGAACAAGTCGTGCGCCTGATGGTAAGCTACACGCCTATCCATAACAGTAGTTGCAGTGCCACTCAGAGCTTCAAATCGCAAAGATCTGAGGTGAACTGCCATTGCGCCGGTCACCCTGAGACTTAAGTTAACAAGTCCCACGTGCCTGTAATTTCACCAGCACCCTTACCCTTCAAAACCGGAACACAGTAATGGTGACATTACGGCTTGGCGGCAGAAATAGGTAAGGTAGCACTGCTCCCCTGGACGAACTCTATCACAAGGAGATCGACTGCTACTAAATAAAACTAATAGAGATAAACCACTTGTTACACTACCCCTTTTTTTGTCACTGGGAAATGCGTTACGCATACCGACTTGGGGGAGAATCGAGCGGTTATGTAGGACTCCCGGGTGGTAGGCCCGTATACCCACTAAAACCAAGTGGTTAACTCTACCGCCATAGAGAGACGGCCCAAAATCCGCATGAGCATACTACTGGGACGTCCCGACGAATGGCCCTCTTGGAGCGAGCCCAGTCCTTTGGAGGGTGCCCTAGACACTCTTAGGCTCGATGAAGGGGGTCCCCTGACTCTAAACTACGGCGGGCGGAGAAGGCGGGTGTACTGCTTCCTTCGTTTCCGTGCGTCTACGAAGCGAGTCAAAGAGGGGCTCGTCCTCTCCGAAGCGCTCCGAAACTACGCTCCCGCATATATTACACTACCCTACTTCAAGGGACCCTAAGTCTAATTAGGTAGTGGTGAAAAAAAAGTCAAGGTCACTAATTTTTAATTTCATTAAAAATAATTATTAATTTTTAGAGTCATAAATAGGGACCAAGACCACCTTTGATTCAGGGTACTTGAAATTGGGTAGTATAATAATTTAATTTACGTATAAGTCGCCCTAATTTGGGACCGTAAGGCTGCCTTCCCAACAGCCATGTACGACGTAGCAAGGCAAAAAGTCCACCAATAGAATGACTTCATTTAGCCTCACTTAGCGCAGCTATGGTGGAAAAGGGTTAGCGGAGTTATGTATTTGTCCATACACAATAGTGAGATATGTGTGCGGTGAATGTGTGCGAGAAATACGGGCGAGGAATGTGTGCAAAAGGGTGTCGCAAACTCCAGTATGACACTTACTTACACTGACACATTTCCACCGCTCACCCCACCACATCGTACCCCGCCCTCCCGAAAAGAGTCACATCTTCTCACCGCCTCGCTACCTCGCACATCTCTAACTCCCTAATTCTTATAACACATCCCTATGCTAGAGTTTAGGATCCCTTTAAATAAGTTGTGTAATAAGCGTCTGACAAACTAAAAATATTCTATAGAACTTTGACACTTTATAAATCTGACATCTAATTATAATTGTACACATTGTACACGAATTATTTATATCATAACGTAGTGGTATCGCTTCCCAGATTTTTGGGAAATCTTTCTAAATTCAAACTTCTGTGTCTGTGTAACTAAAAGGCGTAATAATTAAATTAGGATATTAAAGTAGAAAGAAAAAAGAAAGTTCAAAATCATTTAAAAGATATATCAAGCGTAAATTGAAAATCAAAGCATTCAAAGCAAACAAACAAATAGAAACAGATTAAATTTACCTTGAACAAACAATTTGTTTTGTACCCGATAAGCAAGTGAATGGAATAGAAAAATATAAATGTTTTTTTTTTAAATGTTGTGAAAAATGGTGGTACCCGACACGCCGATCCATAACAGTTACAGTGCCACTCAGAGCTTTACATCGCAAAAGATCTTAAAGGCACAGCCACGGGGCCGTCACCCTGAGACATAACTTGACAAGTCCCATGTGCCAAACCGGAATGCAATAATGCTTATATTACTGCTTGGCGGCAGAAACAGGTATGGTGATAGTACTTTCCCGGTCGAACTCTTTTACAATTCGCTCCACTGTTACTAATAAATAAATGTAATCAAACGTATACGAATTTACGAAAAAAAAAAGAACCATTTTCAAATACCCCCCAAACAATAGTAATGGACAAATAATAGCGCACTAAACAACAACAGCAAATCGATTGAGTAAAAACTAGTTGCAAACGAATAGCTGTTCAAATCTTCAGATACAATTTCGTTCGGAAATATATTTACACAATATCGAAGGCTTTACAAAATACAACGGCAAATACTGTCCGTTTTTCGAGCCGGTATACACTTTTATAACTCTATGCTTGCTTTGATAGTAAAATATTCGATTCAAAATTTAGAAATGGAGAAAATTATTCAAACGATTTTGGACGAATTTAACTCGCTTGTTTGCCATAAAATACTGGACTACACATACTTGCATAAGATTCTTCATGGCGAGATTGACTCTTCTTACATTTCAAGTGAAATAAATATCTGCTAGGCGTCCCCCTAAACCTAGCAAAACGTTTTACTTGCGAATGTATAACACTTACATTAAGCGATTAACACACTGCACCGCATCACGCGACGGTGCGCGGGATGCGGAATCACTCGCGCGGCGGCGGAAACGCGGATCTGCGGCAACGCGGGGGTAGCGGTCCAGCGGTCCCGCGCCACTTAAAGCACTCACTTCGTAGTTGATCGCCGTAGTGATTGTACATGTAGGTGAGATCCTTCTTTGATAAGAATGGTTAATAATACAAAACTTATTCAGGACGCTGCAGTTGTACTGTCTACTTGGTTTTTGTTACATCCCTTTTTACGAACCAGATCGATAAATGGATCATTTCAACTTCATTAAAAAGATTTAGAATATATGAAAATAATTTTTGCAACTACTTACGTACGTCAACTGAATCCTTTGGTTATTCGTTAGAGAAAATCCAAACGACAATTACTGGAATAGACACAAATTGATAAAAGATCTGCGCGGTAGTGCGGAGTGCAGTATGCCATGGCCTGCGGTTCAAAAACCGTGCATTCCACAACCGCGCGTATCGCGCTCCCGCGCGGAGAAGCGTTGTCAGTGTCTTGGACGCCGCGTGTTTTCCATACAAACTGAGGTACTTCAGTACAACGTTGAAAAACGCAGTTTTAACCTCCATCGCGGGGCGCGGTGCAGTATGTCAATCGCCTTACACTTCCTTTTTAATCCCCTGATAAGATTGTGTCGGCTTTACAACGAGATACATATGAAAAACTATGGTTTGGATATTTTTAACTCAAGATTCAGAATATTCAAAGGGTTAGTTATTCATCTAAAGATGCGTTCCCACGGCCCGTGACATCAAACGCGCCGAAACGGACGAGTCCGGACGGCCTCGGGCCGCCGACGCGCGTGGCGACGCGTATTCGAGTATTTATCGAGAGCCAGGCCTTTGATGTTACCGACCAGTGGCGGATACGAACAGGCCACCACGCCCTCTTACCACGACGCGTTAGCGCGAAACACGCAGGCCGCAAAACGGGCCACGGGCCGTGGGAAGCCGCCTTAACTTTTACATAGGTATAATATTCACCCACTCATGTCGCTTTTTTATTTAGAAATAAGTATATTAAGTAAATAAATTTATTAGTAAATTATAAACAGTAGATCTTTCTTGTGATGTGTCAACATAAGTTAGATTACAATCTGAAACAGAACTTGTAGTATATTTAACTGTAATCAATGTAATTCGATTGTTACTTGTTTTATTGTCTATTTAATAGTCGAAAATATGGAAAAGGACATGCTTACTTAAAACATTTAAAGACGTTGTAAACGAAAATATGAAATTAACAACTTCATTGAAAGCAAAACTGATTAAAATAAACAGAATATTGTTTAAGGTGATAATGTAACTTGTTTTCATTTGAGTTCAAAATCGTGGGCGGAAACACTGCACGCATAAAATAATACGGTATTGGCATTGACTTACAAATAAATGGACGACGGGTCTAATACAAATACCACGAAAAAAAATGTCCCAAGTCAATCTATTTAAACGTAGTGACATGTAAAGGAATATGAAAAAGCTAAAACGTTGAATTTAAATTGTAATGTCATCGCAGTACTGTCTAATTTTGCTTGCTTCGCTGTCAGTCGAACAAACGAAGACTAAAGCGTGAATGACGCTCTGTATACGATTTTAACGCCCTATAAGTTCGGACACTTTTTAGCGCGGACCCGACGTCCATATAATTGTAAGTCAATGGGTATTGGGTATAATTCCGTACTTATGAGAAAATTCGATGCAAAATATCTTTTTCAAAAAGAAAAAGAGGTAACTTCACTCAATACCCACCTTGCAATCCTGTGAACTTTCACTTGCTACTAGGTATGTGCTCAACGATTCGATTTTTATGAAAATTCAAGTGTTACCTACCCCGGTAACGAGTTTTTGTATATATTCATTTCAATGCTATTTTCAAGCAAATCGATTCAATAGAAAGTCGAAATAAATATACATATGTATAAACATTTTGTAATAACATCACATTTCAACAAATATTGTCAAATATTTAGTTATAAATAGATTTTCATCTCCGTCGAACCATTTATTTAACTTTTGACAGCTCGAATCCTAATCAATTAGTGATGTCCTGATGCGTTGCCGATTCGATTTTTTATAACAATCGATTTTATTTACATATATGAAAAAGTTTTAACCGTGAATGTGAGCGGGTTCAAAAAAGAAGATATTGTCTGATTGGGATCGTGGTGTTGTGTTTGACAATTTGTGTAGTCAAGAATTAATAATTAATGTTAATCAGGATTCCGGTGATGATTCCCGTTCATATGGAGAAGGAACAGACGATTTATTATAATAAAGAGTAAGAATGAACTATAATTATTTACAATTTATTTCAATTTATTAGACAGGTACCAAAGTTTATCAACTTGAACAATTTTTGTTACATAATCTTTTGGCTCGATAAATATCGGAGCTAAGGAGCACATCGCTTCACTAAAATTAAAAAATAAACAAGTCCAGGAAGTATTGCGTTTTTTGACTATGGTTGTCATTGACTTACAATTATATGGACGTCGGGTCCGCGCTAAAAAGTGTCCGAACTTATAGGGCGTTAAAATCGTATACAGAGCGTCATTCACGCTTTAGTCTTCGTTTGTTCGACTGACAGCGAAGCAAGCAAAATTAGACAGTACTGCGATGACATTAGAATTTAAACTCAACGTTTTAGCTTATTCATATTCCTTCACATGTCACTACGTTTAAATAGATTGACTTGGGATATTTTTTTCGTGGTTTTTGTATTAGACCCGTTTTCCATTTATTTGTAAGTCAATGATGGTTGGATGTTAATAATTACGAAACTTCGTGGGCATGCATATGTCAAAAGTTAAATAAATTGTTGGACGGAGAATAATGAGTTTTAAGCCGATTTAAACCCGGCGTTAACAAAGCGCCAGGTTAAAACCAGAGTGCTTCACCATATCTGTATATAGCAGGTTAGCAACAAAAATTTTTGGAATAGATTTAACAGACATGACAAAAATGTCACTAGAAACTTTATGATTGTGAAAATATTTTTTAATTCTAAAATCAGTACTAAATTCTTGTACAGGGTGGAAGACTTGGTTATTTGTACAACAGCTTAAAATATAAGGGTGTCCAATAAAATGGACTTCGTCCCGTTGGATGCAAGCAGTGGGTCTTCTCAATCTTACAAAAAAGTCACTCTCTCAGAGGTGTTCTCGTAACCTGTCCCGAAAGACGGCCGCGAGTTCGAGATGCTTCCGCTTAGTAGTGAGGATAACCGTTGAATTGCAATCGTTGAATCGATCAATTTCATACAAAATATTGGTGACAAGTGATTAATTTAGGGAAAATTTTACAACGCGATTCAGAAAATGGCCAATGCCATCTAGAGGTAAACTTCGGAACTGTTTTCACTAATATTGCTAAGGTAATTGTGTTACATTCTTAGATTTTCGTATACACTTTGGAAATGAAACTATTTATCGGATCTAGATGGCTGTCAGCCATGGACCTGTACAGAACATTTATTTGTTTTTAAAAATAAATATACACGATTTAAATCCCGAAAAAAATGCTTTATTTTCAAGGTAATACCTATCTTGTTAATGAGAACATAAAAACCATCGTAATTTGTAATTAGATACCTTTGGTCACATTTGAGAACGATGTCATTAAAGGTGGACAATGAGACGTTGTTGCAGATTGTCTCGATTTGATATTTGACATAAATATTGTAAATGATAAACATTACTAACAGGTACTAACTAGGTGATAAATCTTTCGTAGATTTCTCATAGATGGCGCTACGACTAAAAAGTCGTTGAAAAACCAAATACAAAGACACGACGCAAGCACATAGAAAAATTCGTGAGGTCCGTTGGTTCGTTCCGTGGCTTAGTTGGTATAGCGTCTGGCACGGTATGCAAGAAGACGTCGGTTCGAATCCGACCGTATCGAAGGAATTTTTTCTGAGTGTTCGATCTTTGCATTAATAATTATAACAAACTAGTGGAGTAATTTCACAAAAAAAATTTAATATCAATTCAATAAAAATTTAATTAATACAATACATGTAATCAACAAATCACCGTCACCATGACAAACTATATACTATAATAATAATTATAAACTATAAACTATATACTTCCGGAGACCCAATCAGGGTTTAGAAAAGGTCGTAGTACAAACACCGCTCTTCTAGACGTAACCGATAATATATTGGCTGCTCAGGACGAGGGCTTATGCATTGTGCTGGTGCTGTTGGACTTCTCCAGAGCCTTTGACTCGATAAATTTGAACCTCTTGCTTTCGAAGATGATGTACTACGGTTTTGCCCCAGGAACGTTGCAATGGTTTGAAAGTTACCTTACGCAACGAACACAATTTGTTGAAATAAAAGATACCTGTGGCTCTACATTGGCATCCGAAATGTCACCTATAGACAAAGGAATTCCTCAGGGTTCCATTTTGGGCCCATCGTTATACAATCTGTATAGCGCTGATATCATAAACGTCATCAAAAACTGCAAATACCACGTATATGCTGATGACGTACAGATATATATGAGATTCAAGCCAAATGAATATGAGACCGTAGTGAAACAAATAAATGAGGATCTAGATAGGATAGATCACTGGTCAGATTGTAACTCTCTCACTCCTAATCCCTCAAAAACTAAGCTTATTATCTTTGGGACAGACTCGCAACTGGATAAATTAAAACAGTTTCGACTACACAACGATGCCCATGTAGCCCTGATGGGCGAGCTTATCGAGGAGGTTACAGAGGTGCGTAACCTGGGTGTTATCATGGATCAAGGTCTGAGGTTTGAGGGGCACGTATCTGGTTGCGTACAAAACTGCTTCTACCGTCTTAAGGTTCTGTACAGAATGCGACCGTTCTTGAGTCAACAGTTACGTATAAAACTAGTAGAAACAATAGTATTGTCCAAGTTAAATTACGCTGACATTGTGTTTGGTCCTCGACTCTTGGCGCGAACTAAGAAGTTGTTGCAGCGAGTACAAAATGCATGTACACGCTTCTGTTTCGACATACCACCAAGAACTCATGTAACACCTTTTATTAACAAACACTCTATGTTGAAGATGAGGTCACGTTATAAATTGCACTTAGCATGCCTCTTATTTGACGTAATTAAACACAAGTGTCCGTCATATCTGCATTCTAGGCTAACCTGGGCTAACAGTCATCGTCAACGCGATGCTAGACGTGTAGCTCAACAATTGGCTATTCCCTCGCATAGAACTTCGGCATTTCGTGGAAGTTTTCGCTATGCTGCTTCTAAGTGTTGGAATAATATTCCACCACCGATTAGGGATCTTTCAAACAAAATTAGTTTTAAAAGTAAATTAAAAACGTTGCTCCTGGATTCTCAATTGAAATACGAAAATATAAATATTGACGTATCTGTTATTTAGTTTTACATATTTGAAAATTATTTTAATGCAATTTCATTATTATCTCATTACTTCTAGTTCTATAAATTAAAATCCTGTCATATCTTTAGCCAACTTACCATTTCTATGATCCTAGGAATTTCATAAACCACGTTTTCAATAGCTCAATAGTAATTAATACACACCTATTCGTTTCTGATTGATTTCATATTATGTGACACTGCACATATTATTATTTATTTTTTATCAGTATTTATGTAGTTGTGTAAGATTTATATTCATTTTGAATTATTGTTACAATATATCGTACACTTTTATAGTAATGTATTATGATACTTAAATTGTTCTCCCTTTCCTTTTATTTTATTTTTATTTGTATGTTGATATACCCACATCCGTGCGATATCGACCAAGGTTGCCAACTGAAAATCAGCGCGGGGTATACTTTGCCCTGCAAATGCTGAGGTGGTGACCTATTCGACGGGGCATGCATAGTAGCATACAACGTTTATTGTTTTTTGTCAATCCTGATTTTTACTCTGTTTCTTTTTTATATTTTTATTTATTTTTTTTTTTTTTTGTTTCATGTTTTTTTTAACTGTTTACTTTTTTATGTATTTGCCTTCGTCGAATAAATGATTTTCTATTCTATTCTATTCTATTCTACAAAAAGAAAAGAAAGAACAAAATGTGCAAAGGATTCCGTAACAGTCCCATTGTCACCAAGAAGTCAGAATCTGATGGGGGGATTCCATGGGAATTGAAAAAAGCCGATAAGCAAACTTTTAAGATCGGTAAAAGTTACAATTATAATTACTAAATTAGTACTCAGACATGGGATCCTGGGTATAGATACCCAGGTAACCACATGTGAACAAGTATGGTTCAAGCAATATTTTGCTAATGTACAGCAAAACATTGCTTGAACCATACTTGTTCAATACTAAATAGTATACGGTAAGCCAAAACAAAATATTTATTGAAGTAAAATACTTGATCTCATAGCTGCCGTATAGTATTCCAAATTACTGTCATTTCCTTGATTGATGATAATTAATTGTTTTCATTAATTAGACTAGTATGGGAAGGAAGGAAGATTGGCAATAACTGCCATGGTCGACAGACGGGTTTGGTGATACTGCGGCCATTTTCTGGATTTATCTCTTAGTCGATTATCTTTCGGTTTAGTTTGGATGACCTCTGTGGCCGATTGGTTTGTACACCGGTTTTCATGACGTCCCGAGTTCGATACCCAGCCGAGTCAATGTAGAAAAACTAACTTTTCTATATTGTCTCAGGCCTGAGTGTTACCTTCGTTGTTTCCAAGTCCCATAACACAAGTGCCTTAGTTACTTACTTTGGGATCAAAGCAACGAATGTAATGTTGTCTAAATTCATCCTACGGTGGCATTTTAGTCTATAAGCTAGTGGATGATATTTCGTAACCCCGTCACGTAGGTAAGCACAGCGATGCGAGTGCCAAATGCAAGCTGCAGATAGCCACTGACCACTACTATTGCCCCTTGTTTGTTTTGGCGTATTTCAGAGCAAATATTGCGCTGAACCTTCTGTTTATTGTTGCTATGCTGACTCGGTCTTAGGCAAGACTTGGGCATTTGTTTTCTTTGGCTTTCTCCCGAGATCGTATCTTTCGTAATTGCAAAATTTTATTAGTAAACCATTTCGAACCTACGTCATGGTGTTTTTGTTATTCCATAACGAACATTTGGGATATAAAATGTCTGAAACTTCCAAATTTACCGTGATGGAAAATTATATAAACCTGAAAATAAATAAAGGTTGTTCGAGTGAAAAATAAACAGCAGAAGTAACAACCCTCCAATTAAGGAGGTAATTTTATTTTAAGATATCTGTTCTAACACTGCACGTGCCGCCACTAACATGACCTAAAAAGCCTGCTAACATCCCGAACAACCAATTCCACTAACAAAATTACCTCACGTAACCAAACTGTCTCCACTTCGCCACTAAACAATCAAGAAAAATGTCCGCCCCCTCATTATCCGGGGAGAGACGTTAGCAAAAACGCTCCAATTTTCTTGTTTTTCCTGCACAAAGTCGATTCGTAACCATTTCCCTGTCCCTTGTCATGTATCCATCACTTTGCCCAGATGGGACGTCTAATTGATGATCATGACTCTTAATAAAACATGTCAAAGTGCTCCGACATCTCGAGATAGATTCATTCAGCTTTAACTACATCCAATCTTATTTCATTAGTGTCTTGTTTTTAGATAGAAGTGTTTATATAATTAGTCATTTGGGAATCTTAGTTATTATGTCGCAGAAAATCATTATTAACTTTAATTGTCATTACCAAGTTCTTAGGTTTCACGATTACTGCATAACCTTAGGATCTGGTAGTCTACTTCCGTTCTTCGTCCAAAATCAGTTCGAAGCAATTACTGTCAAATAAATAATACTCAACCAAATCAATCCTTATAAACGTGCGTACACAATAAATGATTTGACTTGTCAAGTGTGGAGCTTCATTCGCACCATTCTTCTTTTTATTTCATCGTGTATTACTTATTTCACAGTAATTGTTTCGGACAGATGTTGCATGGAAAATGGAAGTAGACCCCAGATAAAGAAACCAACGCGTTGTTTTATTTGAAAAAGAACATATACGCGCTTTTAGATCTAACCGCTCACGCGATACATGCAGCCGTAGACGCATACCACACCTAGAGGTGCCGGTGATGATTTTATACCGATTTATCGGATATCGAAGTTATAACAGGTAAAAGAACTAATAATAATTGCTATTTCGGTAACTACTCTAGCAAGCCATAAAGTTTTTAATGCCTGGGTCTGTCATTTAAAAAAAATAAACAATTTCAAAAATACGTCACGACAATCGTGCGTGTCATTGTTTGGGCTGGTGATTTCGGTGTTTATTTAAGTTTACCCTGAATATAAATGTTTATAAACTATACTTTAAGTAGTAATTTCATGGTAAACGTTAGAACCACTCAAACGGAATAGTATCATATTTATCCAAGTACACCAAAAATTTAATTAGTGCTTTTTAGTGCAGGATTTGCAGTGTATTACTGCATTTTATTTGAGATGTTTTTTGTTAGTAGTACGGAGAGTATTTATTTAGCAATGCAGAATAATAATTTTTATTTATAAAAACTTGTATTTAAACTGAATCCTTTTCTAATTTGCGAAACCAAATAGTCGCCATTTTGCGGTAGGAGGAGCGCATCGCGTGAGCGGATAATAAAGTTTCATTTTCCAATTATCTTCTTCCCTTTAACGCTTTAAATACTGTACGTTTGTCACTAAACGAAAGTCTTTCATAAATTTTAAATTTAATTTCATAAACATTACAGTTCATGACTCGACAGTTGGATTTTTCGTTGATAAGAATTACATTTATATACAAATAGAAAAAGATTCTTTATGTCTAATGATTGTGTAGTGGACTACAGAAAACAAATGAATTCTTCATTTCGTTAAAAAGGCGTTACGATTAGCTATAGTTACGTTAGGGTTCATTAATGAAAATGCACTCGCTTCGATGCGAATTGTTAATAGGCTCTTTACCGTGTCCATTGAAAATCAGTGGCGTAGCACTTTCAGTGAGACGACAATATGCTGAGTGGATGTATGATTCCGTCGCAGCACAACGCACAGTCTATTATGCTATTTTTGTTATTTAATTGATTTTAGTTACTTAGTCGAATGATCTATTAATAACATTTGTGTTTACTCGTATTATATTATATCTTAAATCACAAAACATATGTTTGTCAATGGCAAGATTTTGTACGTTTGGTATTTTGCTAAAATTTAAATTAACGTCACAGCTCTTTACATACGCCACAACCGCACACATGACATCTATTTAGTACACAATAGTGTTCACTATTTAGCGTTTTTGCTTTGTAGTCAATTCATTACCTATTACTAAGATTTTATTTTTAATTCGTTTTATTTTTTTTTTGTTAATCTATTTGGAATTTATTTTAATTTAGCTGTATTTTTTTTTAAATATCTTACTGTGTATTTTTGTGTTGTGGCGTTTTGCAATAAATGGTTTATATTCTATTCTAAAAATTAAGAGTAATGGCTTGCCTGTGACTAACCATAGAGCTACTTTTCAACAGCCATTGCAATTTTTTTGGTAGTCTGCTCTTCAATGGCGAGTGGTTGGTGTAGTCTACCAGTTAGTAGTTACTAGTTAGGAGTATATATTAAGATTATCATTTCCTAAGTTTAAAAACTACATTAAAAATATTTTGATTGAAAGTCATATTACAAAATTGAAGACTACGTGTTAGATAAAGATGTATGGAAAGACGACAAGGCTCCAGAATCCACATAAATTTGATTCAAAGTGTATTCCATAGCATTTACGTTTATTTGATAAGAGCAATCCCTAAAGTTTCTTGCTCGTTCTTCTCAGGGAGGTCAGCTAATGAACGATCTTAATTTATAATAATAATAATTATGCGCACACTCAACATAGTCCCGCATTAGGGAAATCCTCTTTCACCCTTATTCGTCAAAACCTGTACACAGTAATGCTGACATTACTGCTTGGCGGCAGAAATAGATAAGGTGGCAGTATTGCCCAGGACGAACTCTTTCACAAGGAGTTCTACTGCTACTACCACTGGTTTTAAGAACATTACCACACTAGGATCCTAGGTAAATTATTGAAATAATGCGGTTATCGTTTCTTGAAATAAGGCAACACGGAACCAATGGTAATACCAACAGAACCGCGTGATTCAGAGAACTGAGCGCTATTTATCATAGTCGACTGATTAGGGTGGTTTAAAGCATTGCTGAAGAGGCATTCGAAAATGTCGACTCAGTTTTACCCAGTTTTATCTCTTTACAATTCTTCACGAAGCTTGTTATTTTGTTCAAAGGAGGATTTGGCAGGACGTTGTATAATTTGAATGACACTGTATTAAATGAAAATGAAACAATGTTTTTTCAGGTCACTTTACAGGTCACGGTTGACTGACAGTCACCTGACCTGTAAAGGGCACAAAACGTTGGTTTGTTCGTAAAAACAAATATACACGATTTAAATCCGGAAAAATAGTTTTCACATTCAACGTTCAGACGTTTTTAGAAGGGCTGTGAATATTATTCTACATGCTGTACTAATTGTACTAATTGGAAAAATTACACGCACAAGGGACTTGACAACTTTATATGTCTCAAGGGGACGGGCCCACTGCGGTAGTGCCCCTAAAATCTTTGCGATTTAAAGCTCTGAATGGTATTACGGCTGTTATGGACAGGCGTGTACCTTCCCACCAGACACACGACTAGTTCGTCCAAGAAACAAACAAAAAAATTCCCACATATAAACTCAAGTAGCGTATATTTATAATAAGTGAGAGGAGGAGTTTCTATATAAGTCAATCTTTTTTCGTAAAGTCGGAAAAGGGCATAATTTTTTTCTCGGGAACAAAACGATTAATGACGTCGTTAATTACGACAGAGTATTATCCGACATCGTTTATGGCAGCCATTTGTTCAGTTACGCCGCTCGCAATTATGACGTGGAAATTGTACATAATTGTAACTCATTGACTTGGGCTCTGTTTTTGATAAAACTCTCATAATCATCGTCTTTACAACATATTACTCGTCCTACTGCCGGGCATGAGTCTCTAAAGAGGGTGTTTAGTAGAGTAGCTACGTTAGCCAAATGGGTGCACGAAAGAAACCTCCCCGCAATGTCCTACTAATCCTTATCCTAGTTCACAACCTGAGCATGGCTCCGTCACCGAGTGTACCGACGTCGATACAAGCGCTCATACGAGTCTTTTATACAAAAGCGTTCGGCGGGCAATGTTATTTTCACCTCTGTAAGCATTAGCTTAGGTTCCTTTTTCCTCGTAGTAAGCGGTTCGTGTCATTAGTCAGATTTGCTAGGGTTAATATACAGCGTAGGTATTTCCGATTTTGTATAAGAGTGATGTATCGGCGAGTACCTGATGCAAATCTTTTTACCACAATGGCAAACATACATCCCATGTACAGATGGCGGCGAAAAATGGCTAAGTTCTGTAAGTAATATGCTATCGATACAATAACAAGAAGAAACCCGGGAAGAAATAAAGGTTGCGGACTCCATACGTTTCCAAGGATTGCGATGTTTTCCTTCACCCTCGACAGAAAGACATTCGATGAGAGTCGACCCCCTACAGGGCTGTCAAATTCCCCGAAGTCGCCTCAAAAGCCTTAACAGTTTCTGCGAGTGACCCTCCGATTATCACTATAGTCTATTTCACATAGAATGGGTACGGTGACATTTCAAATATTTACGTTGCATGTATATTATTTATTTTAAACTAATCTTTCAACTATGTAGCGAAACAAAATAGTAAATTTGTTATCTTGTTCTTAGCGTGCCGCTTCTCTACGAAGGTTGGCGACTTTCATGGCTATTCTCATTTTTGAAGCTGCTGCACGAAAGAGGGAACGTGTGCTAAGTTGGAACCAGTCTCGCAGGTTCTTCAACCACGAGGTTTTCCTTCTGCCTCGACTACGCTTTCCTTGTATTTTAAATTTGTTATAATAAATAAACAAAATAAATATTAGACTACATCACATACGTTGCTCTGATCCCAAAGTAAGTAGCTAATGCACTTGTGTTATCGAAATCGGAAACAACTACGGTACCACAAACACTCAGACCCGAGACAATATCATATAAGTAGCAGTAGAGCTCCTTGTGAAAGAGATCAAAATCAAATTTGTGTTCCGGTGTTGAACAGTAAGGCTGCTAGTGAAATAACAGGCACATTAGACTTGTCAACTTATGTCTCAGAGTGACAGGCGCAGTGGCAGTGCCCCTCAAAAGTTCTGAGTGGTAATGCAACTGTTATGGACAGGCGTGTAGCTTACCATAAGGCGCATGACTTGTCCGTCCTGTTACTTGATATTATATTAAAAAAATATGTAGAAAAATTAGTTTCTACACTGACCCGGACGGGGACATAACCTGGAACCTCAGAGATGGCGACACTGTGAAAACCGGTGATACCAAACATAAACAATATTTGTTGCAGTTGTAATTTTAGGTAAAAATTACAGTAGATATATTAAATACATAGAAAATGAAATGGTAAAGTTACAAATAAATTAACCCCAACTACTTGATGCGTAAAACGGAATATTTATCCATAGGGGTTTTACACCATGCAATCCATAAACCGAACCGGTTGTTAATGTGTCTCGCATCTATACATGTGCAACCATTGACTTACAATTATATGGGCGTCGGGTCCGCGCTAAAAAGTGTCCGAACTTATAGGGCGTTAAAATCGTATACAGAGCGTCATTCACGCTTTAGTCTTCGTTTGTTCGACTGACAGCGAAGCAAGCAAAATTAGACAGTACTGCGATGACATTACAATTTAAATTCAACGTTTTAGCTTTTTCATATTCCTTTACATGTCACTACGTTTAAATTGGGACATTTTTTTCGTGGTTTTTGTATTAGGCCCGTCGTCCATTTATTTGTAAGTCAATGTGTGCAACGCATCAAATTGTGTCAAAGCTGGTCGTTTTCTTTTGTTTTGGATTTTGCATGATTTTTTGAAGTCATTGTCTAATTTTTGTTTCGATGCTGTTGATTTCATGATTTGTTGCTGACTTTTAGTTTGTTTATTATTGTTTTTTTTAATTTGTTGTGTATTTTTTTAGTAACTTGATAATATAGTAATTGAATCCTTTTTGTTATGTTTATTATATGTTTTAAATTACAGTCTTTAAATAGATTCTCTCTTCGTTATAAATTATCTCGATAATATATTTAAATCGATTTTCTTCATTCGATTTTACATACAAATATCACCGTATCCTTGCCATGCGAAATTAACTATCGGTGTACTGTTGAAACAGAAAAATCCCCCACAATCTAGTTTCATCGTCCCTCGACAGCAACTACTATCTGGGCCTCAGGTCTAATTCTAAATCATCTTAATCAAAAGTCAATGCCGGAATTTTGTACGTTTGATATTCAGCCAAAAGCACACCCCGGACACTCCATACAACGGTCGAAAATTATTTACCTACTACTACTACATACAGCAAGGGTATATTTACTACGTAATATTTATCGGCAATTACAAATTGAAAATTCTAGAACCCATGTCTAGCTCACGAAGTTTTGGCGTCTTATTACATTGATATAATAAACCTGTATTATATATTACTCTGCACTAAAGAAAACAATAACTGAATGAGTCTAAGACATAAATTATTTTCATCTTCATCAAATTATTTTCATCAATTCGTTTCATCTTTCAAAAAACGAAAGAAACTCTTCTCTTTATCCCGTTTAGATGATTATAAACAGCCGTACACAGCACAATTCACGACCATTGTAAATAGTAACGTAAAATAATGTTATTTATTAACATACAAATTTCCTAATGAATAAATGAAAATTATATTCAAACATCAAAGCCGTCTAGCGCGAAAACGGCTCGCCGACAGCCTTGTTCTCGTTCAGTCAATGTGACCGTCAATGTGAAGGGCGTGGTGCGATATCTAAAGCTAGGGAGGGGCGGAGAGTGTCCGTTCTCATTACTTATTTGTTCTCTGCCAAAGGTTAAGAGTACCCAGTGGTATGCATAGATATGGTGGCTTATCAGTGGGTAGCCATCGTGATACTATTCAACTGCCATTGCAATTTTTTGGTATTCTGCTTTTCAACAGCATATCGATGGCGCGGTATATTAATATCGCAGTATAAAATTTAAGATATAGTAAGTTTAGTAACACTGGAGCTCCTTGTGAAAGAGTTCGTCCAAGGTAGTACTGCCACCTTACCAAATTACTGTGTTCTGGTTTTGAAGGGTAAAGGTAATGGTGAAATTACAGGTACATGAGACTTGTCAACTTCTGTCTCAGGTCGACGAATGCAGGGGCAATGCCCTTCAGAGCTTTGCGAATTAAATCTCTGAGTGGCACTGTTATGGACGTATAGTTTACCATCAGGCGCACGACTTGTTCGTCCCGTTACTTGATATTATAAACAAAAAATACTATTTTAAACACTATAAGTACAACTGTATGTTTAAATATACCATGGGATCTGTGAAGGGCCCGAAACGTTGGTTTGTTTGAAAAAACAAATCTAAGCGATTTAAGTCCGGAAAAATAGTTTTATTTGCTTAATTTGAATGAATAACAGTAAGTAATTTGCTATACTTAGAATGCTTGGAATACTTTTTTCAAATGGAAATGGGATCACTACTGAGGTACCCCATTTCCAACAAGAAACGAATCATCAATATCGGTTCACAAATGTCTCATACACACAAAAACTAGATAGAAAATATAGACGAATTGAAAACCTTCTCTTTTTGGAGTCGGTTACAAAGACATTTAACGGACAAAAAACTGACGTCTCTGAAAATCCCAAACAGCCTTGAATTAGATATATCCAATGTTATTCCGATGACAAATCAATTACTTCTTACCTTTTTTGGTTTTCGAAGGGAAAGCTAACAACGGACGTGGAGTTGATTAGGTAATACAATATACCTTGGGCGACATTCAATGGACGTCTCAAGTTAAGTGGTTGTTAATAGAGTGCTTTGTAGGGTGTCTGTAATAATTTGTGTAATTAGGACAGTGTTGAGAGTAACTGCCTCACAAGCCGAACGGATACCTGGTCTGCTTTGCAGAGTTCTCGCGGCGGAAGAAGTATTTGTCTGGCCTACATTTATTTCTCTCGTGAGTTTGGGTGTAATTTGTATTTGTCTGTGTGTGTGTCCATCGCATCCGCGATACAGAGTTTCCCTAGTGCAGATCTATGAGCTGATGCTCTCCTAATTACACAAATTATTATAGACATTTTTGTATTAATAACAATAACAAATAGTATTATTTAATATCAGTTTAAAAGTAGAGGTTTCTCATAAAGAGTTGGCATTTCTTCTTCTACTTCTTAGCAAAAAGACTCCTTAAAAAGTGTGTTATTAGTTCTTAATGATGTGACAACGTCTGTCACGTCATCATCCTCATAATCTCTATCTTCTCTACACACATCCCACAGCTGCAAGTAATTACATTGGATTTGCCATATTTGAAAATTTTTCAGAACTTGACCAGAGTCCTTGACAAGTTTTGTTTGAAAGCCTTTTGCCTTCATACTTTATTTTCTATTCTGTCTTACTTAACTATAATGTCCACGCTCCTAAACGTTGATTCGAAACGTTGTTGTGCAACATAAATTTTATCCTCAACAAAATAAGGCAACATTTCATTAAACAAACACATAAAAACGAAGCTGCTTCAAGTCAATACTGTCTACTAAATAAAGTATATATTGCTTCTGTCAAAAGAGTTTTTGCTTGGCTTTCAAAGAAATATCGACTTTATTTAGTCTCTTCTATATATAATATTATTTACTACTACGCAATCTGCCTTTCAAAGAAATATACGTTATTGTTGAGACGCTAAGTTACACTTTGTGTTGTCAGAGGCGAGACAAGTGGGCGGAGTCGGACAGCTTGTACTTTATTTAATAGGGAATATGTTCTACAGTATATTGCATTTTCTAAAGTGCGCCTGTCGCAGCTCGCTGCAGCCCGTCGCCGCTTGCTGCAGCCCGTTTCCATGTTTTTGTTAAATGAAATGTGGCCTTATTTTGTACAGGATAAAGTTAATGTTGCACTGCACGCTATAATGCAGCTTCGCGTCGCGTCACGTCGCGTTGCGTTGCGTCTCGGCAAAATGAATCAAGCCTAACTAGTCGGTCAAACAACCGAGACAACAACGCCGCCCGCACAGCGGTGACACTGGCCTGGACACATTGTGGTGATTCGGCGAGACTGGCGGAGCGCGCGAACATAAATACCGCACGACGAACCCGCGCCAATCCCCAATCATGACGTACGCCAGCGTCGCATTCGCTCAGGCAAATCCCGCGCTTATACGGCTCTCCAAAATAGATTCATGCGCAACGCGACGGGTGCCCCGTGGTACCTGCGCAACGCTAACCTCCACATAGATTTACGGCTCCCCACAATAGCCCAAATCATGAAACAGGCATCGAGGAAATACTTCGGCTCTGCTCCTCACCACCCCAACCCCCTCGTGGTGGCTGCATCCTCTTACGACCCCCTCAGGGAACACCCCCACCGCGTACGTAGGACCCGTCGGCCAAGGGAAGACCTCAACGAGTCTGACGACCCTATCACTCTGTATCCGTCCTCGCCGGCGAGGTCGTAGAGCCCCTCATTTCAGCACCTACACTGGTAGATTCTCTCCTACAGCACGCCCTCCTGGCGGAAGTCTCCAGTAGCGCCCTGAGCCTAGGTCCGTGCCCACTTGGGCGCCCTCAGGCCCGCTACTTAGCTTTAAGTTTATTTTAGGGGTTATGAGCCTTCAGCTCGCCCTTTTCTCCGGTGGCGCAGTCAAGGCCATCAGCGGCCAACTGCAAAATAACCTTCATTAAAAAAAAAAACGCGCCGATCAGTGTGAGTCAGTCCTGCGCGATTGACGATGGTTTTGTATGACCGGCCGTTACTACGACATGTTTATCAATCAACACTAACTAGCACGGACACATTTAATACACCAAATACTTTCGCGCGCATACCCTGTTATACCTAGCACGAAGTTACTCAAGCATACACGTGTGCTCTCGCTGGCATACGAACACACACGCGCGCACGTAGACGTTTAAGAATGCATCATTTCATAATTTTATTTGTTTTAGGTTACCCAAAGTTAATAAAGAAAGGTGCTATCTCTAAATCTCGCCGACGCCTTTTCAATCGTCTCTATCTCTCTGTTGAACCTGACAAGCACTCCCATCTGTCTCAACGACGTAAGTGTAAATTGCTTACGCGCGCCGGTGTTTATTAAGAAATTAAAGTACAATTATTAAGTGTTACTTTACAACTTACATATTAATTGTACGCATAATTCATTAACTTTCGATTAACGCAATAATCTAAGTGATGTGGTGTATGTGTGTGCGATGTGAAATAAAAATGTGACGTCCTTAATACACTAGTGAGAAAAGGAGTTAAGTCATTTTGAAAGCTGATTTTCAGGTATTTATATCGTATTTCATATTGCGTTAGTGTCTGATAGGTAGGTTAGATAGCTTTTTACTACTGTTATTAATATTTCCAGTAAAAAAGCTACTAAATCACGAAATATTAATTATCAAAATACAAGAGAATTATCACAACGTCTTTGTTAAATGTCAAACTGATGTAATATTTTTCCATCGTATTTTTGTGTTATTTTTCGAGAAATAGCCATAAGTTTACCCTGAATATAAATGTTTATAAACTATACTTTAAGGAGTAATTTCATGGTAAACGTTACAACCACTCAAACGGAATATATTAACATATTTATTCAAGTACACCAAAAATTTCATTTGTGCTTTTTAAGTGCAGGATTTGCGGTGTATTATTGTGTTTTATTTGAGATATTTTCGTTGGTAGTACGGTAAGTATTTATTTAGCAATGCAGAATAATAATTTGTATTTATAAAAACTAGTATTTAAACTGAATGCTTTTCTAATTTGCTAAACCAGATAGCCGCCATTTTGCGGTTGGTTTAATTGCACAGTAGCTATCCTTTAAGGGCTAGGTAAGTTAAGTAGCTAGGCCCACGACTTGTTCATCCTGTCACCTGGTATCATTTTCGTAGTAGAAACTTCTATGAGTAGTGGTCACATCATTCCATCATCACATAGTTACACATTATTATTATTATACTGTTTGCTGGTCGTCATAAGAACGTAGCGCATTAGTGAATTGGTTTAGTCCTAAATAAACACGAAATTATAGTAACCCTAGCTACTACAGGATCTTCTCATTAGTAGAGCGGCCACAGTCTTGTATTGAGTTCAACACGTGAGTTGTCATTGCGTAATCAAACTGTCAACTATCTATTATTAGGTTGGCAGATTATTATTTACTAAAGCCGTAGGTCTGGATCTGGTTTTGCAGTACTTGGTAATTGCATAGTGTTAGGTTGAATATTGATCAAGGCCATTATAATTTCTTTGCTCCACTAAGGTTATATTGCAATTGTGATAACATTTGTAAATCTGCTAAAATCTAGCTGCGATTGCAGTTGAGTCACAATAGATTGCCAGTGGAATGGCAATGATGGCATTCATTTACTCAATCCCTAATGGTCGACGTTGCCCGTCGAGTATACAACCAGAAATAGAGACGAAATGTCATTTAATTTGTTTGAAAACTATTCTGCCAAATCATTACTGTGACAACTGCTTTCCGATTGGCCAGCCCGAATTCGAAACAATTGACGGGTGTCGTAAATTGTTTCACTTCAAACGTCCTGTTAAACTTGAGCTTTGCTATAATGGACGAAAATTGCAATTTAATATTTAATTACCGATGAAATGTGGTTCCGTTTGTTTTGTAATTAGATGTTTTGCTGTTTTTTCCACAGCACCGAATGGAACAGCAACCATTGCTAGAGATATTATCTTAATTACAATAAATACAGAATATTTTTGGAATATACGGAGACTCACACACAGGTCAGTTGTTAGCGCTGTACTATTTCAGTTTTCTGATTTGTGATTTCAGAACAAACAAAAGTAGATATCTCAAAGGGATATAAGGCCCATTTGCCTGTGATGAGTTGCCAGGGATGAAACTACAACGGAAATTACTGTGCATATCTCAATTTTCATCTTGTTTAAATGTATTTTTTGTGTCGAATAAGGAAGACGTTCGCATATCAGGGGAATACATACTACATTTTAAACGACATCGATGATCCAATGGTTTGCACTACGAGTGTTGGATGTGGAGGTGGAATTGAAAGACACGTAATTAAAACATCCAATCGTAAGAAACAAATAAGTAATTATATAATAAAATAACAAAAACAAAATTAAAACACAATTTTCGGCTATTTCGCTCTTACTAAATAAATAACGGACACACTCATAGCCCCGCAATAGGGAATCCCTGTATAGCGGGTGTCATGGACACAGAAACAGATAACCACAAATTGAACCCAAACTCACGAGAGAAATAAATGTAGGCCATACGAACATTTCTCCGTACTCCGTACATTTCTAAGTCCATGACCAAACGGTTACAGAGGCAGTGAGTACTTGCGGATAGAAACAAGCAGCCAAAATATGAAATCAAATGCTCGCTCTGACGTACGGACACAAAACAGAACATGCTTTAATATAAGTATTCACCGCAGCCATTACTCGAACACGACTGCGCCAAACCTATTGGAACCGATTGGACCCAAATTTCACAGTCTAATACATACGGCATTTTGCTTTGGGGTAATGCCGCCGATATCAATAGAATCTTTGTTCTGCAGAAACGTGCGGTTAGGGCAATTTACAATCGGGGCCCCCGAAGAGTATCTTTGAGAGATTAGTTCAAGGAAATTAACATTCTTACACTAGCGTCACAGTACATTTATGAAAATGTAATTTATGTTTAAAGGAATAGTAATTCCTTGACAGACATAACATTAATATGAGGAATAAAAATAAACTAGCTGTTCTTGAGAGTCGTCTTCACAAAGTCACAAATTCATTTAATTGGCAATGTATACGCTTTTATAACAAGATTCTGGTTGATATACAAAATTTGCGAGGTTTAAAACTATAGCGAAACGAAAACTTTATACTAAAGGTTGTTTTCATTTTCTGCGTACTTGGATGACAAAAATCCGTGATAGTAACCTATTTAGCTCATCGAGGTAGTTTTAATCTCTGATGTTTGAAAACAAAAAAAAATTTGTAAATGTTGATTGAGTCCAAATGTTATTTACAATGAACAACCCTTAGAGTTTCTTGCTCATTCTTCTCAGGGGAATCTGTTTTACTAATGAGCGGTATAGTTTAACCAATTTGACAATTTCAAGTGTAATAATGCTTACCTATGGAATAAAGATTATTTAGATTTTGATTTTTTAAGTTTGATCAGTTATTTAATAAGTTTTTAGACCAGCCTATTTTTGCGAATAAGACATTGTGATATTGGCTCAGTTATAGTAGAGGGTATTTCTTTTAGACTTTACAATTCCTTATAATGAAGGTCTCGTAAAAGATGAAACGACGAAAAACGTAAGAAGTCAATTTAAATTGAAAAACCACACCCAAGAAGAACTACTGCGGCAGCACGAAGCCCAACATCATCAACGCTCAAACTATCTATCCAAATAACTAACCACCCTTGCTAGCTACTTTCTATCAGGAATCTGTCTACCGGTTGGATTGGCTGGTGGGATTTCCTCTCTACAATACCGGGCGTGTTACTTCCTTAAACTATACTTCTTGGTAGGCTAAGGTTGCGTTAGTACCCCCTAAGAAATAACTGCTGTAATATTTAAGGTTATTTAAATTTAAAAAAAAACCTTTAGCGTCTACGGGATCTTTATTTGTTTTACTATCAATGTGTTTTAATGAAAATACCAAAAACTTTTATTGAGTCAGGTATTGACAAGATTTTCAAAAAGCACCTTTAGTACGATTTAGGTATCTGGTCGCCTAATTCGTACCACCTATAACCAAAGTCGTACTTAGAATAGAACTTTAGTCAGGACATCATAAACTGTATAGTACAGTACTAATAAAAAGAGATAATAATAACAATTGAAATCTAGAAACAGGTACTAAGATATAAGGTGGTTAAAATCAAATCAAATTCTTAATATTTTTCAAATGGAGAGAACGATCCCAAAATGTCATGTGTAAAGAAACATTGAAAACAAAAATTTTAAACTCTTAAGAAATAGTAATATCAATAATAATGAAATAAAATTATAAATTTTAATTAAATAAAATCATTGACTTACAATTATATGGACGTCGGGTCCGCGATAAAAAGTGTGCGAACTTATAGGGCGTTAAAATCGTATACAGAGCGACATTCACGCTCTAATCTTCGTTTGTTCGACTGACAGCGAAGCAAGCAAAATTAGACAGTACTGCGATGACATTACAATTTAAATTCAACGTTTTAGCTTTTTCATATTCCTTGAAATGTCACTACGTTTAAATAGGTTGACTTGGGACATTTTTTTCGTGGTTTTTGTATTAGACCCGTCGTCCATTTATTTGTAAGTCAATGAATAAAATTAAAATTTTCCGGAAATGAACTTACATATTCTAATAAAATAAAATTAATATGCTCCGGTAATCAAATAAAGGCATATTATGTTATAAAGGCACTATAAAATTAGTTTTGTTGAACACAAATATCACAAATATATTATTTAGCTGAAAAAACTAAGATATAATTTTCATAAATTCCTAAGTCGTACCGGTACGATCAAGGAATTTTCCACGGGTACAACTTAAGCAACAACACTTTCCAAATTTAAATCAAAATTACTGTTATAACATAGAAAGATCTGTCGTTTGCTTGTGCTTAAATAAATGCTAAAATATATAAAAAATAGACGAATACCAAAAAAAACAAGTTAACGACCAGATTGCTCTTTGGAATAGCTTCCGAATGAGTCAGAAATTTTAAAGAAAACAGTGCAAAAATTTACTTTTTAATATTTTTCCCAACACGAACGTCGGCCGGCCGCCGGTTTGCTTTTATTTACTCGCTTAAGTTGATAGTTCAAATTTATGTTACTAGATATTATTTCCCACGTATGTGAGACCATATATCGCTGGAGTACGACTTAGGCGGTGGTACAACTAACGCAACAATACCCTATATCCGGCTTGTTCGGGTCAGATTTGCTTAGGCTGGTTGTTGTGCCAATGAGCAATTAAAATCATTTAAAAATGCAATGAGCAATGAGAAAATTATCATAAGACTCAGACATATTAATTAAACTAATGGATCTCACATATTCTTCTATTATTATTATTATTATTATTATTTAAGTCGAATGTTTACTCGACAGTTTTGAACAAGTCTGTAGTCCTTAATCATGAGCTTCTTCAAAGGAAAACAGACTGGTTTGAGGCAAGATATAACTCGATTTGGCACACGAGAATACTGACGATGTGGTGTGTGGTCTCAACTGAAATAATCTTAATTGGTTTGTGGATACCGGTTGGCCGATACGTTACACATTGACGTATCGGTTCCAGCATAAATGGAGAAAGCGGTACTGAACGTTTCAGTTCGGTTATATGCCCGTAAAATATACATAATTTCAATAAGAAAGAAGATATCCATAATATTAAC